>NW_020271881.1:904076-941557 GCF_003268045.1 Sipha flava | reverse complement strand
AAATAAAAACAAGCTGCTCTACCAAAATGGATTAAATAACTTAAAAAATACATATTCTGAAGTATTATTTCCTTATATTTATTGTAATTTATTCTTAAATTGTGTCAATATTATTTAGTCATAGTGCTTCAATAAATCTATATTCTATTCAGAATAAGAGTGCTCAGTCACTTGGACGAAAACTAGTTTTTACTGCGCATGTGTCCTTCCCACTAGGAAAGTTGTAGTATACCGACGCGTTACGACGCTGTTATACATAGTGAACTGTATTACCACACTCTTCTCGTAACGCCAAGCTATAGTTCTATTTTAAATAACAAGGTTTTTTTTTTTTTTAATAATAATCTGTATACAAATCGGCAGTCACCGACTTTGATAAACAACAACGGGTGTCCGACCATTATCGGCTTTTCGGAAGGCATGCGCGAGTTTGGGCACTCTTAATCTGAACAAACTATAATACATATTTAATTTCCATGTGTTGTATTTCATTTTTTTTTTTTTTTATTGGTATATATAATTTGTACATGCTATTTTATATAATTTATTTACCTACCTACCCCCTCACCCCACTCACTCATAAAATGTAAACCTGCCTATATAACTATATGGCTATATATTAAATATTAAAAATAGTTTTATATCATAATTTATATTTAATATTGATATTATTTTACCACATCAATTTACATACATTTAACAGGTTATTACTAAACCTATTAACATCATAGGTAGTAATTATTAGTCTATACTTTAAAAAAAAATTATCATTAGCAGTTTAGTAAATTAAGTATTTTAATTAATTTTAAAATAACATTGGTAACAAAAAAAAAAAAAAAAATTAACACATATATATAGGTAATAATAAAATTTATGAGTACAATAAAGTTTTTTGCATGCATGTAGGTGATGTACCTAATTTGTTAATAGCTTGATTTAAATCAATATTTATATCAGTTTTACAATTTAAAAAAAAGAACTTTTTAGCCTTGATTGTAACATAGTAGATCTTATTCGAGACTTTATAATTTTAACTTTCGAAAATGACCATTCAGCAGCAGCAGATGTAACGGGAATGGTGTATAATGCTTTATAAGCCAAGTATAAATTTGGAAAAGCTGATGTTAAATTAAATTTTAATAAAAGTTGTAAAATAGATGCCCTATTTTTTTATTATTTTTGTTGGTAGTAGGTTCTTCATTATCATTATTTTTATTGCACCAATCATTGTCAGACTCTTGGGCATCATGTAACGTATCTCCAAGATTTAAACCAGCTGTTAAAGAAGAATAAGCATTACAAAATGCTGTATATACAGTTCGAAGGGATTCAATATTTAATTCTGGAATCCAACATTGTAGAGCACCAAAATCATGTATTGAACTAAATAGCTTAATTCTTTCTACAGACAAAATACTAAAATCCTTTAATACTTCTCAAGCTTGAGAGTATTTAGAATTCAAAACTACTGTGTCTAATACAAAAATAATAATAATATTAATCATAGCATTAAAATATTAAATAATGCATCTGCTTACAATAGTTATAACACATGATAACTAATATGCAATTTATATTTTGTAGTTCAATTATTGTTTTTTATTTTTTTTACAACCATAATTGTTGTCTGTTGAAGTTTAAAAATGAGATTTTGAGTGGCATCGAAATTGGAAAACTCAAATAAATTATTAACTATTTGAAGGGTCCAATGAAACAACCTGGCATGTCCACTTTTGAGTAATTTTTAGAAGAAAAAACACTTAAATTCTGATAATATTTGTCATAAATTTTATGTTAAAATAGAAATATGTAGCTTTCTTTTTTGTTTATTGATATTATATATTCAAAGTATAATTATATTTACACAAACAGTATTATTAATATTAAATAGTACGAAATTAATGACTTCCCTAGTTTTTTGTTCATAAATTTGATTTTTTTAATTTTTAATAAAATAAAAATATATTATTTAATTAATATTTGTGATTATTTTTAAATCTTTATTGAAGACTTGAAATAGTATGAATAAAATAAACATTGCAATTTATATTATTATATTTTTAGACATAAATTTCCAACTTGTGACTTATCACAATCTATAAATATCATTAATAATCATAAATCTATATTTATAACAAAATAAATAACTTTTAATTTGACAGTTTCAATTAAAACATAGAAACTTAAGATATAGAAACTATTATCAATATTAAAAAAATTTAGTTTATTATACCTAGTTTAAATAATTATTAAATTTACATTGAAAATTATTATATTGAACTAATAAACTGTTCTTTTTAGAAAAATATTTACTTACCAGAATTAGAACATGAATATATATTTCTATACAGTATACACATTTAATCAGTTAATTAAAATTGATCCTTCGATAAACTCGTAATATTAAAATACTAAAATAATATTTGTATAAATATACAAAAATTAATAATGAAAGTATTATATATACTTTCCATTATAGGTAAATTAGGTGTAACAGTATTAGAACTTGACAGTACTTCATCTTCAGTTTCTTAAACATTAGAGTTCTCAGTGTGAATCTCATCATTTTATCTGCGATAAAAATTATACGTTATAAGGTACCAACAAAAACTAGAAATAATCAACACAAATATTATTTAATTTTTCAATACCAATTTATTTCTAAATTATAACCAAAAAAGTTTATTTTCTACTATTTATTTTACGAAATTTGAGTCTTATAACCGATTTTTTTTTAATGTATTTGGATACGTCCGGACCGTTCCAGACGATTTTGAGTCTAATAAGCGACTGAACCTTATATCCGTGAGTCGTATAAGCGGAGTCTACTGTATATAAATATATATATATAAATTAATAGCTGTTCGTTAGTTACATGAATAATAATATACGTCAACGTCGGTGGTCGATAGTAAGGCCACGGTCACACGAGCGTTTTACTGACGTGCGTTACGACGGACGTCACAACGTCCGCGTTGTTGAATTATGTTGAATTATGTTACTACGGTCACACATTTGACGTCCGTCGAACATGAACGCTGTTTTGACGCACGTTAATCGTGAAAATCGTTCAATTACTTTGTATATTTTATTATTTATTACCTCAAAGTAACTGCCAACATCTCTTCTGCTGGTATCGCAGATCTCATAACTGTATCTTGACGCATTATATTTGTTTTAATTTTATTAAACAGCTCGTCAAATGTGTTTTGAGACATGCGAAAATAATTAAAAAATTTCGCATTGTCAGCTCTCAGCAAGTTATATAGATTGTAAAATGCACCATTTAATAATCGTTCACTATTTATTGGATGAACCCACCATTTTCGATTTACGCGTTTTTTTTTTTCGTAATACTCGTATAACAGAGTATACAAAAATCGCGGTATCCAAATCGTCCATTTTGTAGAATGCGAAATCAACAACTGACGTTTTATTTTACGTTCGTGTGACTAGGGTAGCGAAGTCCGTTATAACTTAACGTCCGTTCTTTCAACGCTCGTGTGACCGTGGTCTAAACAGAAACACGATTGTTGTTTTGAATTTAAGATAATGACTAACATTATCAGCTGATAATTGGTATATAATAAACATATTTAAAAGTAAATCATCAAGTAAAGAGTAAAAATAAATCATAATGCCGATGCCAACGCACAACGGCTCGGTGACATCGAAAATAATTCGCTGAAAACAATTTAATTGGTTATGTCCACAGAAACGAATGTGCACATCAATTCCATTCAGTGGCGAAGCACAAGTGTTTAAGTTGGGGAGACATTAAAATAATACGTTACAACCCCTCCCCATTTATAACTTTATATGTATTTATGGTAAAAGGGACACGGTCTTTTATTTTTTATTTCATATTTTTTTTTCGTATGAGTAGTTTACTATTCCATCATTCAACATTTCATTAATTAAATCATCAGAAATAGTGGCGAATGACAATAGTACAATATTTGAATATTAAGATACGAATATCACACCAGAAATAAATAAATCGTAAAATAAAAACCAACCAATAACTACGATAAAAAAATTGCGTTGAACGATAACGCACCAACGCGAAAAGCAATGACGATTACAATAATGTACCTATATTAAAATGAAATAATAAATACGAACGATAGACATGTCTCATAGTGCAATAATAATCCCCACTCAATAACTTATTCCCCCTGCACAACGTGTTGTTACGTCACTGCTGCGATGACACAAAAAAAAGGACGTTTGTTTATTATTGAATTATTTTACCTAATTTTTTTTACACGTTTAATATTAATGAATAATTAATAACTCATGTAAGTCATTTTTTTTTTTTTTTTTACCAAGAGGAATTACTCATTCTATATAAGTATAGTACAATGGGTATAAGGGTGTAGAATATGAAGTACAAATAATAGCATTAATAAATACTCATACCAAATTATTAAGTTAAATAATAAATAAAATAATTAGAAATTTAAGTTAAAAAAATAATAAAATTATGATTTTCTATGAAAACTTGGAAACAATTATAATAATATAATAATAAAAAATAATAATATTATAATTTCTTGTACAGTTAAAAATATTTTAAATTGTTAATAATCGTATAAAACCGTGGGAAATATTTATCATAAATAATTAACTAAATGTCCTGATAGTATTTATACTGTGAAATTTGATTCTGACCGTCTAAACATATGGCAATGTGGTCTAAAAAACCACATTTCTATAACATAAGATATTATAGATATTATCGCATATCTAAATGCTAAGTTTTATCCTATGAGTGATACGCCAAATTAACTAATTTTTTTTAGTTCTTTTTCAAGCAATTTACATATTAGACCAATCAATAATACATTTTTTTTTCACGTTCACTACAACACAATATAAAGTGTTTTTGAATTAAAATACAGTTATTTCAACTTATGTAATTTTTAAAAAGTACTTTTATTCGAATTGTTGCCTGAGCACCAAAGTTATACCGCATTGACTTTAACTTTATTAATAGTGATCATAGACGTGTTTACGGGATGGGAGTCAAGGATCAGACGACCGAATCCACGTCCAGTCAAGCGTGGGAGGCATGTGCAGGGTACGCCTGACCGCTCCCCGCTCCGACAACAAAACGGACGGAGCATACACCTCATCGGGGGTGGAACCTCTCTCGGACACCAGATTAAAATGTGCTTCTTACAAGACCACGCCCGGATAAAAAAAAAAGTCATGTGGTCTGTAGTCAGTAACGACAGTACCAGTAAATTATAGTACAGTGTTTAGTTGTACAGTATTTTAGTTATAAGAGTATTTTTATTATTTTGACATGTCAGTTATTTACTTTTAGGTCTTAATTAAAAAATATTCCTATCATTAAGAATTTCTTTAATATAAAATTAAATATTTCTTTATGTAAAAAAAAAAATAGGACTCACCATTTAAAAATTTGTTACGCTCCCACGGCCACCAAAATCTGAACTCGCCTATGGCGATGATGGACAAGTACCGATGAGTTTCTTGAAATAGTGTGTTGATAGTTAAAAGTTTGTATTTATTTACGAACGCATTCCTTTTTTATGACACTCTAGACACTAACTAATGTGCGAGAAACACATTTTACGTTCATTAAAACAACATCTGTGATATTCCATCGTGTGGGCCTGCGCTCATGTTTTCAAACACGTGTGGGTGTGCTGCCTTCGTGTAAATAAATCCTTTTAATTTATAGCGGTAAAAGTTATTCAAAATAGAAATATACGACCGACGTTTCGAGTCATTTACTGTTTGTAAAACATGTGTGCATAAATATAAATATTTAACAGGCGATGTACTATTGAATACATAGTTTAAGGGGATATACTAATTTTGAAATTTGATTACATACATATGCCAAGCTTTGGCCCTAGTCGTAATTTTTTTTCTTATTTTTTTTATTTTTTAACCAAAATTATTACTGCTCGTTTATTATAAATTAGTTTTACTTTATTAATATACAACGGAATCTTATCGCAACAGAATCGACTAGGATTGATACAGACCGTTTTCACGCGTGTTCTAAGGACTACATGGAAGGAGCATAATAGCACCAGTGATATTGGTTTTTTTTTTTAATTATTTGCAATTCAACATTGAAAAAATAATATATTACTATCCATCGTGGGCGCCCATAGGTAAATTTTCAAGAGGGGAGGGGGAACTTAAAAAAATTCTGAAATTTAAGCTAAATAAAAGTTTAATATTTTTCAACATATAAATATAAATATGTTATTTCTTATATCACTAATATTTGCATAGTATACAATAGTTAATTAAAATAAATTTTAAATACAGGAAAAAAAAAATGGAAAAGAATATAATCAAATGCATTATTTGGTGTCATATGCCATTCGATAATATATCTGTAAATTACTAATTTTAAAAAATAATCTTGGATCGATATTTATCGTCGTACACTAATCGCCTATACGATAACAGGTATGCATTTTATACTAAATATTAATAATAATAATTATAATAATGATATTATAAAATAAATTAATAAATTCATATTATATTATATAATAAAACATAATGATAATGATATTTAAAAAAATACTATTTCATATTATTTTTTCAGGGGGGGCAGGCGCCCTATCTTGCCCGTCCAATGGGTTCCCATGCTGTTCATTGACACACATGTATGTATATTCTATATCACTGCGTGCTATTTTTAAAATGATCCAATGAAGAATATCTGTTGATGACGATAGTACAAATAAACAATAATGATATGAAATAATTCAGTAATGAAAATAATGTATTATATACTTATTATAAATTTATATACAGGGTCATCGCGAGTGACAGGAGCGTACCAAGGAATTTTTTATGGGAGGAGGGGGTCTAACATTTTTATTTTATCTATTCTCTAATTATAATTATAGTTTAACTCAATACCAACTTATTACTATTAATATACTATAGTATGGTTTATACATAACAGGTATATTATATAATCTATAAACTTTGTATATTTAAGATAATAGGAAATTAAAATGCACTATATACTATTATTATACTATTTACTATTACATCTTTGAGTATGTAGAAATTTCAATGGGGGGTCCGGATCCGAACCCCCCTGGGTAAGCCCTTAACGAGTGGGTTGAGGTGTGCCCAGGCACCAGGCCCCGCGCTTAACCTTATTAAAATTATATAAACAAAAAAATAGTTTTACTCTTGAGCAACAATATTTTAAAGTTTATAAATGTGTTGATAGTAACTGGGTGGTTTATTACTCAGTACAATATATTATAATATAATTATAATTTAATAATGCACATTATTATTGATTTTACCGATGTTTCAATCAAACGAGTTATTATAAAATTATCGATCGAAAATGAATTAGCAGAAACATTAGATTACGACTAACTTATCGAAAAACACTTGAAAAAAGCTAAAAAAAAACTACTAATTTAATTACTGTATACATTATTTTTGTTTTAAAATGAACCAGTTGCACTATTAAAATATTATTATGTTATTTTTAGGCTAAGGGACTTAGCATTTGTATACTTTTTTTTAATTATTGTTAAATATAACAGAGTGCAAAATAAATTCGTTTTTCGGTGCCATGATATCAGATCTAAAATTTGAATGTGCATATTTTTGCATATTTGATAGATTTTGCAGGAGAGTGCATATTTTAAAATTGTTATGCTTATTTCGCATATTTTGACAAATTTTTCAAATTTAAAATTAAAAACTATAGATATATATTTCAACCAATCGGAAAAAAAATGTACTTAGAAGACTTAATATTTCCAGTAATATGCTATCTGCAAACTACCTCTCATATCTTGTTATAATTTTTGTGCAAGTATAAATAATACTATAAACCCGTATCAATCGTATAACCTACTGGTTATCAACCGGATGTCGAAAAAGATTAGATAAAGATAAAAGATAGTCGATATAGAATAATAGATTATTTGTTTAGTGTTCAGTTCAGTCGATTATTATCCGTCGTCGTTTTTGCGTCTCAAAACCACGCAACGTCGAATCATACGTAAAACGTCGTATATTTTGTAACATTGTGTAATACGGAAAGAACAACAGTTTACCAGTAGCCAACTATAAAGTTTTCTTTCGGTGTTTAAAGATACATTTAAATCCGATGGACACGTTTTATTTTGTGTACTATGTAGTCATTTTTTTTTTTTTTTTTTTTTAATGCATATAAATGTATATTTGTGTATTTTTTAGAGATTTAAATTCCTAAGCCTAGTTTATATATATATATTATTATTGTATAATTTTATGATATTATTACAATATACTATATTTAACTTATTTTTTTTTTATCTTATATTGTTTAATATTTCTGTATATATTAAAAGAGGATTTTATTAATATTTATTTAACAAATTATTGAATCTATTAGGATAATTAAAATATTCGGGAAGAGAATGTAATGAAAGATATCTATATAGATTCATATTGTATAATCAAGAAATATAAGGTGTGACGTAATACTAATAAACATCGAAGTATTCTTGGTAGAAAACTAATAAGTTGTATGTAATAACCAATAGATAATACGGTAAGTGTAACAAATTTATGAAATCAGGGAGATTTATTTTATTTAAACCAATATTTAAGGGCCCTAGTGTTGATGTATGGTAAATATGAGCCAATAGCTAATTTATGTATTTTGTACAAATATCTGGGAAAGAGAACTGTTTCATATAAAATAATTATTTCACACTAGGTCCCGCAAACCCTATATAACATATTTTAAAATGCAGGGGGTTAAGACATACCTCCGAGTTTTCGATATTCCTCTGTGTATATATTTATAGAATTTTACTCAGTGGCGGCTCCAGGATTCTTTTTTTTTTTTTTTTTGGGGGGGGGGGGGGCAAGAGGAAAAGCAATTTTTTTTAAACAATTTTTGGAATCTATATATCTATGTATGATGATTTACACTTTGTATTAAATCTATAATATTAAGAGCTCATAAATAATCACAGTGATCTTATTAAGTACATCATATAATTATTTAAAAAAATAAATATATATATATATATGTATAATATATTGAAAAATTATACATAATATATTATTTTTACAAAGACTAACAAAACGTATAAACATAAAGCGGATTGCTCACATTTTTTGTGGACAACCAATAGGAATGGAAAACAGTACTATTCATACCTATCATATTATAATAAAATAAAAATTAATCGAAATAGATTCCTGACAACTGATTAAATATTTGAATCAAAGTAAATTGTACAGAAAATAATACATACCATTTTAAAAATTGCACGTCTGCTATTTCAATTTTCGATATCACCGTATTATGTATTGCGATAAAATAATGCACGTAGTGACAAATATACAGTAGGAATAGGATAGGAATAGGATAGTAGCATAGGCTATGACCTATGAATATTGACAAAACGGCATCAGCGTTGTAGATTGTGACGATAAGAAATTTACCAAATTAGAATTATAAATAGAATTTCTGATAGCAACCATTGACGTAGAGAACAACACATCAAAATATCAAACATTATATTATACTATATAAAATAATGTATAGTAATAAAACTGTAATAGTCATAATACCAAATAACCATAGGTATAATTACCTTTTTTTTATAGGAATTTGGGAGGGGTATAGGCCCCCCTTTAAAGCCGTCACTGATTTCACTTGTTAACTTTCATGTAAAATTTAAAAACTATTACAGTAAAAATGTAAATAAAAATACAAATTTTTCACAGTTGATTATTTCTAGATGAAAGCCAAAGCTCAGTATAAATAAAATGTGAAATATTAATTAAGCGGGTATACATTTAATAGTGTTTTAATATGTTAAAATAATACATACCAGTAAATGATTAATAAATAACAAATAATCTGAACGCTATAGTAAATTTGAGATAATCTCTAATAGGTAAAAAATACCATTATTTTTATGCGCTACTGATACTCACTATCATATTAACCCAATTAATGCTATAAGATATAAAACAATTACCTAATTACATAATTACCTAATTATAAAACTTGGAATACACAAAGCATTTTATTTAGTTACCATTTCGACGTACTACCACGGTTGTATGGTTGTACTGTACTACGTATTTTAATGTCTTACAAGCAAAGCTTGGAACTATATGCTTTAAAAAGTACTCAAATAGGTATATGCAATCATATACCTAAAAAAAAATATCATTATATGCGGTATAATATGCAGTAAAAATTTGGAAAATATGTAATTTATTGAATAAAATACAATTTATATGTTTTAGGTTAATATGAATAAAATGAACGGAAAATTAAAAAAAGAATAAATACTGCATAATTAGCTTCCTGCTATACAAGCTATACAATCTTCATCAAACTTAATCTTTTTGAGTACATACTAAAAAGTAGAATTGATTAATGTTTAAACAATTGAAGATAGATTATTTTTATATCTATATTATAGAAACAATAGTGTGTATAAATACTGATAACGAACACTTTATAGTATATGGTTCATAAGAGTCGTCGATTCAAACTGGCATTTTAAATCAGAAATTGTTTCTAAATATTTTTCCGCTGAAATACTATTGTGTTTTGACATACGCGAGATTAAAATAATGAGTATCGGCTTAAGAACCCCTGGCTTATACTATAGTCCAAAATGCGAGTAAATACAACTGCAGTGAGCCGGGTGCATAAAATAGTATAACGCGCACCCAGACACCAAATTAATTCTTACGTGAATCTTATGTCCACCGACCGACAGATGTGTGTATGCGCAGCTCAGTCAGAGTGGTCAGGAACACAACGTGAACTAGATGATGCGTAGATGACTAATAAATAATAATCGTGTATCAATAGCGTGAAAATAAAAATAAAAAATAATTGAACAACATTAACAGTTACCTAAGTAATAAAAATCACATTTTGAAAGACTTATGGTGATTAAATATGGAAATATTCACGACGATTTATGCAAGCGTATTAATGATTAAATTATAAATTAAAATTCACAAACAACTATGACGATTACGCATGAAATATTTTTAAAAAGAAATAAAAAAAAATCCAAAAATTACGATTAGCAAACATATAAGAATGGTTGCTTGTTCACTACTGTAGTTCAAATTATAATTCACATACACAAATATTGAAATTCATCTATAATTATGCGTGCGCACAATGCGCATTATGTGCGCGCACGCGTGCGGGTGTGTGTGTGTGTGTATCGTGTGTGTTAGGTGGTGGTATAAACATCGACCATTAGAATTTGGTAGTAAAAAAAAGTATATAATGTTGCTACGACAGTGACAATGACACTCCTTTGAGTTATATAAAACTAATTGTTTCTTATAATGTTTGAGTAACGCATTTTTTAGTTCAAATAATAATAAACGATGTATTATATTAGAATAATGGGTATGCTTCCCAGATAGTGCCCAGACACACTCTCTATTTTAATCATACTAATATAGACATTTATAGAAATATCTATTTGGGTATCTATTCTATTAGGTATCTTCCTCATTAATAATAATCGTGATAATATGTATACAATGTTCATTTTAAATTAATTACTTGATAAATTATCTATCATTCCAGATTTCATTTATTTTATATTTTATTTATTTTTGTTACTTTTGTTGTTTGTATCATATTTGTATTTATGTAATAGATTATTCAATTCAATATGTAAGCTACCGACAGGCACGGATCTAGAAATTAAAAAAAGGGGGGAGGGCTAGAAGAGTGAGTTACTGCAATTATCCGTTGCGTATGACGATTTGTACGAAATCTTACGTCTAAATTTTTTAAATATTTTAAGTACCTATGGCCGATATGGTTCTACTAAATGTCTAAGGGAGGGAATTCAACCTCTATAGCCTTCCCCCTTGTATCCGCGCCTGGCTACAGATTTTTTTTTGTAAGACGTATACATTTTTATTTTTATTTTCTACACTGACCAAATACCAATAACATCAAAGTCCTCATTATTACAAACAAATACAATAAACAAACAATACAAATATGACCAAGTACAAATATCGTGATAAATTATATTACTAATAGCTATGCGTGGTGGTTAATATTTTTTTTAAAGATATAAAAATTAAAAACTACTAATGGAAGTAATATGAATTTATAAAGGTGACTTATTTTTTTTTTATTACCGAAACACCTAGATATGTTGTTAATTTTTTTTGAAGTAATTTTGTACCGAAAAATTTAGTTATCGTAAGGCGAAATTCTTACTTATTGGGATTATGACACATCCTTAGAGATGGACTTCGAGCCTATACCCCCCCTCCCCACTTAGCTAGTAATTAACTTATTGAAGGCCGTGATTGCCCTTGATAGAAGTATATAGAAATTCAGATAAAGATTTAGTATTTTGTTGATAATACGGTGAATACGATAAAGATAAAATCACCGGTTGTCAATAACCTATTTATTATACATTTAACTGCAAAGGCTCTAGTCACTGCGAGGCCATGTGCCACACGTGATTTGCGAGGCCTCTACTACCATATGGGTATTCATTTTTTTTTTAATTAGGTGCAAAATTATCCATTTTTAATTAATTAATTAATTTTAGAGAAGATTTTCATCATTACCGCTGTTTAACGACAATAAATTGCATATACAACCTATAATGTATCAGTTTTTTTGTTTTATTAAAGAGCGGTTTGTTTTTTTGTGTATATAATTAATTAATTTAAATAAAATACCTGTCAGGATGTTTGAACAATTTATATATAAAACAAAAAGTTAAATAGATTTAGAATAAAATATAATATTAGCACAAGGTACAGTATGAATCTGTATTTATATTACAGTTATGGTTACATATGCTTTAAAACTCTTCTGCTTTTTTTTCTGACCGAAGTGTCTTCAATCAAATTCTCAAAAGATGTAACAAAAGCGTTATCACCTTATAATACAAATGGAAATTACCATTTTCTTTATTTTCTTATGAATAAAAAATGTTTGGTTTAAGAATTATTTAGAAAATTATTTGATATGTATATGACTCTCAAGAAAATAAAACAAAGTGCTCTCAAGAAGCACAAATTCATTATAAAAATATTTTAAATTATGAGTGAAGCGAAGGATCTTATGATTTTACAATGATGTTGATTATTTTTTTTTTCTGTGAACACTTTTTCGTATAGAAATCATGGCCCAAATAATTTCGTTAAGCAACTAAAAAGATTCAAAATTAAACTGAGGTGGTATTTTAATAAAGTCATTTTTTGAAAATCTCAATACTCTTTCCAGGAATTATGAAAAATCTGCCATAAAAAAAATTTTTACTCTATAAATTTTAGTTATTTAGTCATAATTCTAAAAGTATTGGGACTAGAAACTTGAAAATTTTATCCTATATTAAAGACTTATTTCTTTGTGTTGGACATATTTTCAAAATAATTTGAGTACATTTATCCTAAATATAGAAATTTAAAATCATCCAACTTTATGAAAGATTTTATGTAATACAATTTGTAATATCTGATAAAAAGTTCTGAAAATTGTATGACTTTACTCATATAATTCATATACTCATATATTACCTAACAATCCTTGAAAAATTTAAAAAACCAATTTTCAGGAGTTTTAATTAATTAATATAAATTCGTATATGAAAATCTACTGTTTTAGTGACAATTTTCAACTTTAAATGTGTTAAAATGTTTTTTGGGGGATAAGATCATTATGGAAATTGGAGCACAGATATAAAATATGTTTTGAATCTTTTGGCAAAGGAAATTTTGATCGTGTTAAGAATTAAATATTTTATGAGGGTTTAATTACAAAAAACCTTACCAAATATTAGACTGAGGCTTTGCTCAGAATCGTTTAATACTAATGAAATTAATTATTATTTCTTTAAAACTCAATATATTCATGTGTTTAATAAAAAAGAAAACAATTATCAGACAGGTATCCGAAAATATCTATCTAAAATTATCAAAATATTATAATCGTTCAAAATAGCGTAAAATCGCGACCACCCCGCCCTATCGCTCCCAGTCATTCCTACTACAACAGATACGAGCCGGGTAATCGAAATCCCAAACTTTGCTGTCAATATATTAAATACCTATAAGACCTAAATTTCCTTATTAATTTATAATGTGTTTAATAATATAATACAAAGTATATTATATTTAAAGTAAAAAATAAAAACCTATGTTATTACACGGCTTATAGACATTATGAATTAAATAAATTGTATTTTTTTCCTTTTTGAGCGGTCATGCAGCACTTCCTGGCTTGCCCTAACCACACGCCACTTTAACTAAAACTAATAGCTTCCTCCCTTTAGCTCAGAATCTATAACACATTTTTAGGAATGTCAAAATTGATACAAAATGATTTAATTTCATATATTTCTGAATAAGTATAGAATTAAATTAAAAAGGAAATTAAGAGGTACATGTATTATTCTATTTGGTGGTTCTACTTCCAATTGATGATACTACACACTTTTACCATAATTTTATATTTTAAATTTTGATAATAATCAATTACTATAAATAATTGCTTGGAAAATATAAGCAATTAATACTAAATTAAATATTTATTTGTCCACATTAAATATACATAGTCCGACACGGACGACCGACACGTTCCGCACCGTCAAAACATTCTTCCGGATTATGTTTTGTCGGTCCGGTTCGCGTTGTAACGGTGGGGTGCGGTCGCATCGATCTGAATTATCTCATATAAACCAATAATATAATGTTTCGTTGTGCCTGTACGTGCTGTAACGGTCCATGCTTTGCCGTGACGGTGTGAATCGGGCTTTACTCGTATGACATAAGCAGGTACGAAGAACGTTCGACGAGTAAATGAAAAACAACAAAAGTGAATCGTCTAAATTCGTCCGACAGAGGGAGGCGATCGTTCCTGTTGTGTTAATCTCTATCGATCCTTTTATTACAACTCGACGTTTTACTCGTAATTTGTCGTCTTTCCTTCCCAAACCACACAGCAACGTCTTTTGCAGACCATACATTTAAAACTGTCATTGCCGCGGTGTACTGAAAACAACTCGTGCTCGCAAACCGCACCCACCAGCTACCATCTCTATGCCTTCTTCACTATAATCCCTACCACTATTTAATACCTTAGCTGTATTTCTGTACCGACGCGGCACCAACGTCAATCACCGCTTGCTGAGCACCGGACGCCGACTTACGAACTTCGGTCTTCTGCCCTCGCACCCGAGCATCAACACGTTCAGATCGCACAGCCCTGAAAAGGTATCGTGTTTATTGTATTTTATATTCGTATTCGTCTTGCCGTCGATTTGAATACGATGGCGATTGAAAAACGATTTATACGTTTTAATTTGATTTTTTTTTTTATAAATTCGGGATTAGTTTATTTTCTTTGGATTCAGTTGTGAATGAGACTTTGGAAGTATATATGTTTCCTATACCGCAATGATAAATACAAACGTAATGTCTAATTGTACTGATCAATGTTGCCTTTACGAGCAAATAATGTAACATAAATTAATTTATGATATTATGATTATGACCATAGGTTTAGTTAAACTGGTGTACGATAATTACTTATAACTTTATAAATAGAAGAAAAGTCTCATATTTAATAAATAATAATACCACCGGCATAAGTTAAATTGGGTTTAAAACAGCGTCTAAGAAAAATATGTCTTACAACTTGTCAACAATTATACTCGTGCAATATTTTGTTTGTTTTAACAACTGTATTTGTCAACATAATTTTACAATACCATTTACACAAAATTCATACAATATGTTTTAAAAAGAAATTAAATTTCATTTTTATGAATTTTGACCAACTATTGACATATAATCGTTGAATACTGATTTATATACTTAAAATTTATAAATGTACCAAATTAATTTTTTTCTTCAATTATTTATAACAGAGATATAAATATGGCTAAAAATCTAAGAATACTAGTTAAATATAAATTATAAAAAAAAAAAAATTAATTGAGAGATGTTATCAATTAGTTTTTACATTAACTGCTATAATTTATAAGATGCTTTTTATTATAAATACGTAAACATATGTTACATAAGTAATTACTAGAATAGAAATGTGTTTCATTATTCAAAGAATTCAAATAATCAATTTAATTTTGCTTATTTTTGTATATTTGCTCGATTTTTACTTGTTTGATCGTATTTTTACAATCGCCAAGCTTTTAGTGCATATTTGAGGTTTTTCGTAATATATTACGTCCAGGGCCGTATTTATGCCTAGGCCCGTGAGGTCCGGGCTTAGGGCGGCAAATTTAGTAAGAAATAAAAAAAAAAAATCATATTAATATTTTATGCATTTATGTAACTGCATAAATTAATATTATATAATATTTAATAGTAATATAAATAATATTTAATATTATAATATAGATCAGTGTTTCCCAACTTATTTTACCCGCGGAACCTTTGCAAGAGCTTGAACGTTTTATGGAACCCCAATATTTTTTCTATAATTTTAATACAGGCAAGTGTTAGGTATACTTAAATGAGTGGGTTATCGGACACTTCCGGCATAAGAGTGTCATTAATATAAAAAAAAAAAATGGACGGCTTTAACATTTTATTTTGTTTATTACAATTATAATATTATAAATGTAATATTAAAGCTTAAAATTTAATATTTGTCTCCCATTACCTCTAAGATAGATTCAATGAAAAGATTGAAATATTTTCATAGTTTTTTCATAATTGTTTTTAAATCTGGAGTTATTCCTGAAAGTGAGATTCGTAAGTCCGAAGCTGCGTTCAGTTGATTTCGAAACTTATTCTTTGTCTTTGTATACGCTGAAAAGCTACAAACTATGCACCTCATATTGGGAAATGTGTCAATTCCAGTTCTATGTTGAGTTATATGTTCAAATCATAGTCCAAATCAAAATATTGCTAATTAATTTATATTTTCTTAAATTTCTCACGGAACCCCTCGCGTAAGCTCACGGAACCCTTAGGTTCCGCGGAACACTAGTTGGGAAACACTGGTATAGATATCTGTGTATAAAATATACGGGCGCATGACACTGAAAATGTCAATAACACGAAATCTTTTTTCTTTTAATGTGAGCTATAAAGATAAGATACCTAGGTACATAATGTAAGTTGCTCCTAAAAGTAATTACGATACTAATATAGTATATATAGAAGTTGACTAGAGATATTGTGTATCTATATCGCACACGACGAATTAGAATTGATAATTATTAGTTTTGTTTATAATGACTATTGACCTAATTTCTTTAAAATTTAATAAATTTATTAGAAATAATTACAATATTTTTTTTTCTTGAGGTAGAGGCGGCATATTTTAAAGGGCCTAGGGCGGCACTTGTTCTAAATCTGGTCCTGATTACGTCAAATATTCCTGACCAATAATGTATGACAATTATTTTTACAAAACGGTAAAAACCTACAGACATGAGACTTGACATGGGTGTAGTATGCATGGGACTGTGGGAGCTGTAGCCTTTATAAAAATTTCTGTAGCCCTTTATTTTATTTAAAATTAAAAAAATTCTAGTCCTAAATATTTTTATATTTTTTCCTAAAATTCATCGAGCTTTAAATATTAGCAGTCTATAGTGTATGGACAATTATTGCACTAACATACTTATTTTTATCACAAACATGTTTATTTATAGATCAACGTCGTATTAATTTTTTAGATTAACCATATGTGATCGTTGAGCTATGCATTGTCGTGTTGTCTGATGATATTATAACGATAACGGATAATAATTTGTATGGAACATAATAATAATTTATCTATCGGTATTTTAATATTTAAATGACTCATTTCTGCTAGACTTAGGGAACTTGGAAACAGGACCAACTCAAACTAAACTAAACATAAATACTTACTAGAGGTGGGCAAAAAACAGATGTTTTTAAAACATTGAGGTTTTATGTTCGATAAATCGATGTTTAGTTAGTCTTTATGTTATGTGTTTAGTTTATGTTAGTCTTCGATATATCGAAGAAAACATCAATGTTTTGAAATTTTTTATATTAGTTTTTCCTTAAAATTATTTGTACTAAAATTTTGCCTCGCACCAAAATTTGTCAGTTGTCACAAATGTTGATATGTTTATTCAGTGAATTTTTAAACTTGTTAAATAGGCGACACAAATATTGCTCAGTGACAATGTATTTTCGCTTAGTTGATAGCGTGGGCAAAACACAATTAACTGTTAAAAGAAGATATTTTTTTAAGTATTGTAAAATAAAATGTCAGGTAAAGAATGAAACACCTATAAATTGTTTTTTCTATGAAATGTTCTCTTTCACTTTAATTCAAAGCAAAGATAAGGTGTTTTTGGAATACATTTTTCTAGTCCTATGATATAGTCCCCACAGATAATAATACCAAGCTATGTCCATGATACTTGATAGTAGTGTGTTCTATATATTTGGATCAATAAGTACCACGAATAAAGGGGCCCACACAATACGATTAAACACAACGGTTTTTATCGTCACGATAAAAACGGTCGGTCAGAACTGAAATGCGTGGGAAAAATCTGACGTTGAAACACGATGGTATTTATTTCTATCGTATTGGTTTTAAACACGACGGGTTTACTTGTTATCAATTAAATTGTGTAATGTGTGGGTTTTCCGATAAAAATCGACATGTTTATTGAACGAAAACCATCGTGTTTCGTCATAGTGTGTGGGCCCCTTAACGTAGGGTTGCCATAAACTAAGGCAAAGCCAGGACAAAACAAACAAATTATTGAGTATTATACTTTTTATATAACTTTTAATATATTAAGAGGACCAGTGGCGTATACAAAGGAGGGATGTGGGAATCAGATTCCCCTAGGCCTTTCTTTAAATATTATAAAATAATGTTCTTAGTGTGAGGGCGTTAAAAACGTAAAAAAAAATAATGATTTGTTTGCAAATAATCCCCCCCCCCCCCCCATACAAAAGTTATCTATACGTCACTGAAGAGGACCATTAATGGTCGGCAATATAATATATAAAAATCTTTTTGTAAAATAAAATTTATTATATGTGTAAATTACAAATTATGTTTTTATTATAAATTGTTAATCGATTACGATTAAAAATATATTTGAAATAAACTGGTCGAAATTAAAAATTAAACAATACTACATTTCCTCTAGACGTCTAAGCCGGGGCATATGGACATCTCGATAAAATTTTTCGGGACACCGAAACACGAAGTCTAAAACCGGTGACAATCCCGGTTTGTATGGGACGTATGGCAACCCTACCTAAACGTATTATTGCGATACCGTAACTTAATTTGTATTTATGCATATTATGAATACAGTCTGAGCATATTTTTATACATTTTTACCGCATAAATGCATGCATATTTTTCGATTTTTTAGAGCAGTGGTGGCCAAACTACGGCCCGCCATCATTTAATATATGGCCCGCGAAAGTATTCTACATTACAACACCTATTTGCATAACTGTAATATTTTACATTTACGTAAAAAAAAAAATTGAAAAATGCATTTTTTTATGGCCCGAGGTAAAAAAAAGTTAGGCCACCTCTGTTTTAGAGCATAAACATCCGTTTTCTAGTAATTACAATACATCGAATTCGAAAAATGATACCGAATAAAACTTTAATTAATGTATAACTAAAAATTATGCATTGATTTTGAATCAAATGTACTATAAATAATGTATTATAGAATATAGCCGATATTTAAACTATTAAGTAAATAAAAAGTATAAAGTATTAAGTTATAAATATAAAGTATAGTTATATATTTTTTTGGACCAAAATCAATTTTTGAAACTATTAAAATAAACAGACACTCGTTCACGAAATTATCTTTTGTCGTACTTTAAACTGTAATCGTTAATAGAAAAAAACGTTTTCATATTTTTAAGGTTAAGGAAAACGCTTTTGTTTTATTTTGTATTTTATTTGCAAGCAATAAACACAAATTGTCTTGCTTAAACAAATAGTGTGCATTAACAATATTACATATTTCATTAGTTACTTACAAAATTAGACAATAAAGCTGTTGATAGAAATAAAAATAAAATTACCATTAGGATGGAAATCGTCGTTGATAGATATAATAAAATGTGTCGGGTTGACGTTTATCAAAATTTAATTTTGTCAAAACTGCATTAGTCGAACTTACCTCATCTAAATTACCATTTTTTTTCTATATAATATATATATAAATGTTTTCTATAGCTCTCTCTCCAAAATGGCACGTGTCATAACTGTTTCAGTAGCTAGGTACAATATTTGTGTTTACCCGTAGTAAAAAACGGTATTTTGTTTCAAAAGAATACTATTTGATTTTTTGCATGAAAATGTATTTACTGTATGATTATTTCACTATAAATTCTTGGTTTACTCGGTCGCTTTTCCGTCAGTTACGAACAAAGCATATTTATAATATTCTTCTAAAAGATAATTTATCTACGGTGGAACATAAAATCAATATGAAAAGGTACAATTTTCTTTTGTCCAAGTCGCGTCCTGGTTTATACGTGTAATTGATATATATATAAACATATTCCTTTTCACTTTTATAGATTGAGGAATATTATTTGTATGAATAGTGTGTTTAAAAATTTAATATAATTTAGATATTATAAATTATTTTTTTTCTAAAGTGTATTTATTACAAATAAATTAATAGGTAAATAATATTATATCGTTTAGATTTTTTATTTTATAAAACGGGTTCTTTTTTTAACAATAATTTTTTAACAAAATTAAGAGGTGGTATATTTTTCGTTTTAAACCTAGTTATACTAGGTACTGTGATCCTAAAAGTTTGAGAACCACTGTATTAGACAATAGATATAGATACTTTTTGATATATATATAGATAATAAAATGATTACATACTACAATGTAAAAAGTTTAAAAAAAAAGTATGTAGTTAGTATTAGGCAGTATATATAGGTAGTATTTATAGGCAGTATTACTACATATCACCGATTTGTTATTATTTTCAACTGTTTGCCATAATATCGTGCAATTCCCTCTTGTTTAATCAAAGATAAGTTTAGGTACTTAATATAGTATTTTGCTAGTATTTGTTGTGAGCAAGCTCTTGAGTATATATTCTTATGACGTTAATTTTATCAACAATTCATAAATTTGATTAGCAACTGCAATTTTACCAACAAGTATTTGCAGTTTGCACTGTTGACTTTTTTCTATAATGTGTTCGTCATACATGAGTATTATTTTTAAATTTTTACAATAATGGGTAAAAAAAAAATTTGGGTATAGGAATATGCATAACTTAAAGGAAATAAAGCATTTTGTGATTTATGTGACGAAGTTAAAAATAGTAAATATAATAAAATATAAACAAAAATTATTCACATGTATACGTAAATATACGTATACACGTGACTAATATGTAATATATTAAATATAATGAATAATATTATATATATATATAATACAATAAATGAATAATTAGACGCGTATATGGATTTTTTAAGTACCTACACGGTTTTAGATTAACGAATCATTAATTTCACGTGAATACGTATATACGTGAAATAGGGAGAACTATTTGTTATGTTTGTCCACTATATAGTGAAAATTAATTATTAAAAATTACATGAATTAATATTTATTTAATTTTGTATCAAGTTTTGAAACAGAATATAATTTACAATTTTTTCATTTTGGTGTATAATTAAGTCATCTAATTAAGTAATATATTCATCAAATATTTCTAAAATTTGATTATGAGTTAATAAGACCAAATATTTGATGACACTCGTCGTTTCTTGGTCAGATAAACATAAGATAATTATACTAAACAATACTAGAGATACATTTTTGACTTAGTTTTCGTACTGACATTTAAAAGGCTCTCGTATCATTAATCATTATACGAAATAAAAATAAATATAATTGCTTCATTCTTTAAGATAATAGAGATTAACTTATTTTATGTATGTAGAATATCAATAATAAAAATAAAATATATGTATAGAACTCCAAATAGATGTTTAATTTAAAAACTATCATCAAAATAAACTAAAAGTAGATTTTCAAATAATAATTTTGATGATTTTAATAATTTTCTAAATTGGCTGATAAGTATTCTTATTCTTTTTTTCCAGCTTCATTGATTATCGATATAAAAGTCATACCAAGATAAAACATGTAAGTAATTATTACTAGAAAGATATTATTATTTACATTTTGAAATGTAAGTTTATTTAAAATTACATTATTCAGTTAATTCTTTAACGAAAAGCATATATTTTGAAGACATTCAACTGACATTGAAAAAAATATTAATTTAATTTTTATTTCAGTATAATAACTATTATTATGCTATTATGTTTCAGGAACGTAAAAATATTTTTGATTGTATTGATATTCCTTTGCGTCCCGATTATTGGTAAGGTCATTTTCAATACAAAAACTGGAGAATTTTTTGGTAATTATTTGTCGTATAAATGTAAACTGATTCATAAAAACATTATGACCTTTTTTCAGGACAATATTTTCAAGTAAATTAATTTTTACTATTTTTTATTTGTAAAAACAATATAATAATTATTAAATATTTGAATTTTAAATCTTTATATTTTATTATTTACGATCAGAAAATGTATAGTAAATTGATGGTCATGAAATGTATAAAAAATTATATCAGGGAATTTTTATAATTTAATATAATAAATATGTTTTGTCCTGTAGGTTGGGAAATACCTTACATATTTTGTGGAGATCATTTTACCCACGTCCTGGCCACTGTTTGCGGCAACAATCCATATAGTGGAATGCCAGGAGGTATCTATATTAAGTTTTTTTACTAAACATTATTTTATAGTATGAAGTACTATAAATATATTAGGCTGATGTAAAATGAAGTTATTTTCAATGGGTGCGACTCGTTTGCGCACATTTACCTTTTTTACGACACGATTGCGCACAAAATCACAAATCGTTTGCGCACACATACTTTAGGTTTAAATAATAAAGGTACAACTCGTTTGAGCATATTTCCTTTCTTTTGCTTTATTTTAATTAATTAATAGACTGTATAAAATAATAATATATATGCATATTGTATATATATATATATATAAAAAAAAAAAAAAAATATAAATTAAGATTTAACTGTTTTGCATTTCTAAGTATTTATTGTATAATTTAACATCGAGCTACCAGATATCGGCGAGAATAAGATATATATACAACAATATAATACAGATAAAAGTAATAATAACGTCAATGATTATACGCGTAAACAATATTGTCAATTATTAATTTAATATTACAAAAAATTAAAATATTTTAAAAAACATGCATTGTAGGTTTAATAAATAATAATAGTAGTCTATTAGTTATAAAATTATACTAATTTAGAATGGTGGCATTTAAGTCTGATTTTCTTTATATAAGTTAAACGATTAATAATATTATTTTTATATTCATTCCAAATGTTTTCCGATTGTATCTTCTTATTGATTATCTCTTTTCTTTTGAAATTTATGATTTTATTGTTTATCGAATTAATTTTTAAATGAGTGTCACTTTGAATTTCAATAATGACGTCGATTACTTGATGTATGTGCGGATGAGTAGTGTAAAACTGACTGTTATATTGTTTGTGATAACTCTCTGCACCATTAGTAGTCTTAGGATTATTAGTAGGTTTACAAGCCCATAATGTTGGAGGAAAATTGATGTCCAATGCAATGTAATTTTCTAAAATATAATCGAAAAATATAGAAATATTACTAGACGTAGTACTTGGTGCTATCGACATAAGATCACAAAATCCATCAGAAACTTCGTCAGGAGGTAAATAACTTAATCCAAAAAAAACATTTCATCCATTTGCCAACTTCTGAATCGTTGTTTAAGTACTCGCTCGATAATAATTTATGTTGTTGAATATGTCCAAGCCAATTTTGCCCTAAATGAAAGTTACAACACGTAATTTTGCAGTAAGGGAAAATTTGCAATACTGCATTATGCACAGATTTTTCAAAGTTGACATGAAAATTGCTTAAATTTATTATATTACCAGTAATTTGAATACATATATTTTGTAATGTTTTCCACATATTGATGTAAGTATCAGTATGTTTGTTACTTAAAAAACAAAACGCCACAAGAACATAAAAATTGTTTTTAAATACGTAAACAGTATAAAGTTGAACAAAATATTTCGGAGCGAATGAAAATGTCCCATCCCCAAAAACGTGTTCTGCACTTTGTAGCAATTCTAAATTTTGTTTACATGTAAATATAAATATATTTTCATCATCATTAACGAAAGAAAATTTATTACCTTTGTAAGTAAGATTATGCTGATCATCAACTAATTGTTTTTTATCATCTTCTAAAGATCTCGGTATGTTTGGAAAAGATTTTTTTCGTTTTTCATACATGGATCTTCGAATTAATTTCATATCGCTATATTGAACATGTTCGGAGTTATCATTGTTTTTCAATTCCCGGCGTATTAGTTTATTTGGTATAATATATAAATCCTCTTCAGCTCTACATTTCAATTTGCTTCTTACTTAGGGTTGCCATAAATTTATAAGGCGAAACAAACAAATTATTGAGTAATATACTTTTAATATATTGGGAGGACCAGTGACGTATACAAGGGGGGTTGTAGAGGTCAGTTTCCCTAGGCCTTTTTTTAAATGTTATAAAATAATGTTCTTAGTGTAAGAGTGTTAAAAAACGTAAAAAAAGAAAAATAATAATAAAATAAAAATTATGATTTGTTTGCAAATCATCACCCCCCCCCCTGCCATACAAAAGTTATGTATACGTCACTGAAGAAGACCATTAATGGCCGGCAATCATTGGCGTGCGCAAATTTTGTCCGCAGGGGGGGCCCTTAAAAAAAGTGAACCAAAGATTCTTGTACTAAATACAGTATAATTAAAAAATTTAAATTTTATAAATTATTTATTTTATTCAAAATACAAATATAAAAATAAATACTCTTTAAACTTACACAATTTATGTCTAAGAAATCCTTATTTACATATTATTATACTATTTACAACTCCATCCTTCTGTCAACGAGAGTAAGGTTTTTTGAATGCATGAATTACATCTTCAATTTTTATATTATATTCAAGTTTTGATTAGTCTGATTAATAACTAATAACTTTATTACATTTATTTACAGATATAAATTCTATACTATATAATTAAAACAGGCTTTACTTTATTCATGTAAAATGTAAAAATGTTCGCCATCTTGTATAATATAGATATGCACCTAAATAAGAAAAATCCGGAGTCCACAAGGGGGCCACGGCCCACCCGGTTACCCCCGTGCGTACGTGTCTATGCCGGCAATATAATATTTAAAAATCTTTTTGTAAAATAAAATATATTATATGTGTAAATTACAAATAATGTTTTTATTATATATTGTTAATCGATTACGATTAAAAATATACTTTGAAATAAACTGGTCGAAATTAAAAAAATAAACAATACTACATTTCCTTTAGACGTCTAAGCCGGGACATATGGACGTCCCGAAAACATTTTTCGGGACACCGGGACACGAAGTCCAAAACCAGTGACAATCCCGGTTTTCCGGGACGTATGGCAACCCTATTCTTACTACTTCTCGATGAATTGTTCGGTCGTCGTACTCGTCATGGGTATGCGTGTTTGTCATTTTTAAAATTTTATATGATCTTATATGACTTACGGAACATTTTTTATTTGTACACCTAAAATGTTTATCGCCAGATTTTAAAGTTCGGAATTCTCTAAATTTATAACTTTCTATGTTTAAACATTTTTTTTCTCGACGCGTTTCAAAAACATCACAAATTTCGATATCCGTAGTCAATACAGTTAGTAGTTATAGTACAGCTTTCTGGCGAACGATTGTTTAAAAGTATAACGCTTTAGTAATACACGACGATTATTTTAAATCATTATATATTGATATTGATATGCTGGTAATTTGTACTGATAATTTGTACCGATAATTCAATTACTTTAGGTAAGTTCAAATTTAAAAATATAAAATACATGTTACTTAGTGATTATGTTGTGCGCAAAAGAGTCGTCCGTTTACAGGTAAACGACTGATTTTGTTGTGCGCAAACGAGTCATCGATATCTAGGTAAAAAATTTAAATTGTGCGTAAACAAGTTGCACCGATTTTCAATACATGAATTTACCTATATCAAATAAAATATATTCAATTATGTACATGGTAATTGATGGTAATCCAAAAAAATATTAAGAAAATTCTAATGAGCTTTTATGGATGTACTGCAATAATATTCACTAAAAATTAAGTAATTTATTAATAAGATTAAATAAATAAGTTAGTAAGGTATAGTTTAAAAAGAAAAATTTAAATATAATGATATACGAACTCTAATTCTTATATAGTACAAGTATAATATGTGAATTATTTGTTTACTAATAATAAATAGAAAAGAAAATACTTAAAAATTAATTGCATTCATGCTTAGTGTCTTGTAACTACAGTAAAATTTATAAATTTTATTATAACTTGCATATTCAACTAAAATTGGTCTATATTTCAAGTTCAAGGTTTGAAATCAACAATAAAAGACCTTGCTATGGAATGTTGCGATCAATCATGTACTATGAACTACCTGAAACAATACTGTGTTACAAATTCAAGGTATTAAATTTAGCTTATTAATAATTATAATTTAGAAACACTGAAAAGTATATAATTTAGTATGTTAGTGTAGTCGTATGCTCAAATATTACTTTTTGACTGTATTTTGTACTTAAAATATGTTTTCTTTCGATAAAAATGAATTATTTACATTTTATTTTAATTTATTAAATTTAAAAAAAGGAATCATAATTAGTTACATTATTGATTAACTTAATTCCTGTAAACTTATGCAGCATGTGTTTGAGATAGAGAGCTATGTGTACTGCTAAATATAATAATTAAGAACATAAAATAAATATAAATATAATGGTTGTTAAATTTAAATACAAAAATCAAACAAAATCTAAAAACTTAAATTTAAAATAACAAAAAATTTTCTTAAAAGAGAAATGTTTTATATTATACAGAACAGTGTTAACAATACATATTTAAATACAATAACTCGCTGAATATATGTACAACAAACAATAAATAACAAACTTGAAACAAAATTGAGATAATCTATCGCAACTCATTATTTAATTCTAAAAATAAATATTTATATACCAAATATTTAATATTAGTGATTTTTTTTCCCATGTATCGATTTTTAAATTCGACAAGAATAGAATTGAAAAAATTCTGATCCAAATAATTCACATAACATCGAGTCTGAAGCTCATTTATATGAATTTTAAGGCCGTTTGCATAAAACAGTAAAAAATATAATGAGTTATTAGTGTATGAGTTATTCATTGCTTTTGTTTAGGAATGAGTTGAAAGAAATTTTAGTTCACCTACAAAGTATATCACCCAAATATTAACGTTCAATAATTCTACAATAGACTATAATACAAACGAGATACTTGTAGGGGTACATACGTACATTGACCATTCTGTATGACAATTAGAATATAAATATAGATACTTATTGGTTGTTTACTGATATTATATTGTATATACAATTGAGTTTTATAAATTGTTAATGATTTTTTTTTTTTTTTTTGTAGCTTATCAATTCAAAAATTGAATTTGTAATGCAACGAACGCCTTTGATATATTCGTAATAAAAAAAATTAAAAACAATTAGTACACCTAACCAATTGTTTTTTTATCAATAATTAATTATAATAACTAACAATTTAAATTTAACTAATTTTTTTTAATCTAATCGTAAATATTTATAACTTAGGAATTTATCATAACATTTGATTTAAAAGTGAATCTAATTATGTATGTATTATAATAATGCGTTAATCTATATTTTGTAGTTTTTATACGTTCAAACCTATGCTAAATATTGCGTAAAATTTTATATTCATTATTCAACTAACATTTATATTTTATATTATAATTTAATTCAATAAATTCATAATTTACAGTTATCTACTGCGTTTATAACTAGATTATTAACCAAGACCTTAAACCACCAGTGTGTTGTGTTAGTTACTTTAAAAAAGTAATGAAATTGTATTGAAATTACCTTACTTTTCATTTAATCTTTTCAATGAAAAAAGTAATTAAGTTACTTACAAGTTACAATTGAAAAATACTGGCCGTCGTGGAACACCCAACAGATGTGAAATATTGAACCTATTTCGTATAGAAAATATGCATGAGAGGATAATCTATTAAAGAAAATAAATATAGTATAAATAAAAACAAAATATTTAGAATTTTTCAGAAAAATATTCTTTATTTCTAAAATATATATTCAATTAATACAAAAATTAAAAAAATCAAATATTACTCTTCAGAAATGTACACGTTAGGCTGGAATACAATATGAAAAATAAGTTTCGACTAATTCAAAGTGAAGTTGTTAAGAATTACAAAAATCTTTAAATTTTCAAAATCATACAACGGGATAAACTTAAACTTTTGTCAGTCGTTTAGGTTGTTTTGACGAAAATCGTATGCGTAATGGGGAGCGCATTCGATGTGGAACGCACAATCCAACATAATACGATTAAAATCAAATGGTCATGATTTTCGATAGTTACGGTCAGTGGCTAAACACGAGTATTTAAGTTGGGGAGATATTAAAATAATACGTTACACCCTCCCCCCATTTATAACTTTATATGTATTTATGATAAAAGGGACACCGTCTTTTATTTTTTATTTCATATTTTTTTTTCATATGAGTAGTTTACTATTTCATCATTCAACATTTCATTAATTAAATCATCAGAAATAGTGGCGAATGACAATAGTACAATATTTGAATATTTATATACGAATATCACGCCAGAAATAAATAAATCGTAAAATAAAAACCATCCAATAACTACGATAAAAAAAATTGCGTTGAACGATAACGCATCAACGCGAAAAGCAATGACGATTACAATAATGTATATTAAAATGAAATAATAAATACGAACGATAGACATGTCTCATAGCGCAATGATAATTCCCACTCAATAACCTATTCCCCCTGCACACAGTGCCTTGAAAAACGAGACGCTGCTACGCATCGTCTCATATTAATTTTTATATCTGTATTTGAATGTTTATAGAATTAACCACTACGCCACAACGGACGACAGCTCGCGTGCACGGTCCGCAACTAATCTATTTTAAGAATACTAATACGATATGGCACAAAAATAAAACTATGATAAATATTGAAGTATATATTATATAAAAATAAATAAAATATAATAAAACCAAATTATGTATCCGTATTAAAAGTGGGTAGATATTGTCTCATTGTCTCCTATGATGCTTCGTCACTGGTTACGGTGTTTATTATGGTGATAAACAGGGAACTCGTGTGAGTCACGTGAATTAATACAGTCGATATGCAAAACACAGTTTACAGAAATAATAGTTCATGATGCAAAGTCATTATTTTCCGATCGCAGAATACGTATATCGACCGTCTCAGTAGCGGTGCGTGTCCGACGTCCCCGCTACCGTTCCAGGTCCCCTTCTCGTGATGGATCGGAAACCGAGTGTCGTGATGACGGTTACGATCCGCGGTTTGGTGGTTGATTGGGAAATATAGACGCGGTCGTCAACGGCCGTTGTGATAAATTCCACCCCTAAAAAATTTCCGCCGGTGGCAACTTCTTCATCTGTCCCCCCCCCCCTTAACCCGGAAATGAATGCAAGATAAAATAAATGTAAGTAAAGTAGGTAAATGTGATTCACAAAAACTACGGGTAGTTACGACAATTATTTACTAGACTCAAAACAACGATCGTGTAATCGTACGACTTGTTCATCGCTAAATCATCGATTACTACAATCAACGGTAAAACGTTTACGTTCATAATATAATTTGTAATCCAGCACCTGTTTAATGTAGTTACTACGAAGAAGTGGGGTAGTACGTGGTGGTAACGGAGGTACGTCGTATCGGGCGAATACGGTTAGGTGGTGAGCGCAGACGGCAATTGTTTTGTCGGGTGTAATGGTGGCACTGCGGAGGCGAGCAGCCAATTCGGCGGTAGTACGATCGAAGTGAAGTGGCGGCGGAGAGGTGGTACGCGGTATCGGCGGTTGGTTTGTGCGTTGTCTCGATGGAAAGTTATGCACGACGTAATACCGCACGTACCGCGGACGCTTTTGTTAGGCCCGATGCACACTCACGTTGTTTTAACGCACGGCGCCGTTATATTCAATACACACACGGCACGAACGACGCGAGCGCCGTATATTTTGACGGTAGTATTCAGTATGAGATCGGCCATAAACAATGGAGGTTTATAATATAAAACGTAAAACGTTTGATTACCTTGTACGCAAAAACTATATTTTAAAGAAGACAACTAATAGACGATATTGGGTACACCCGTTTACGGAACTAAGATTCACGAGAGAGATATTTTATACGTCATTAGGAAACTTATATGAAAATCCCGATACATTTTGTAACTACCTTCGAATGAGTGCAAAACATTTGGCGAACCTGCCGTAAAGTTTTTTATGTAACATTCCATATTTCAGGATAATTTTTAATCACGCCAACCAACAGTTCAATATCAATTTCATCACCGTTTCGCTAGCCATGATTCTGTACAGCCGCGAACGTGTTTACGGAAATGAACGCAAACATTCATTACTCAGTACCAGTGCCGTCGTTAGCGAGCAAGCAACTTAGGCGATTGCCTAGGTCATCACACTTAAAATAAATTCAAGGCCCACTATTTGTCAAGTTAGAATAGTTAAGTATATTTAAGTTTAAGGAAATTGTACTGCATTTTCCTAAGACCTCTCAAAAGCTTGCGACGCCACTGCCCAATACAAAACTATGTACTGAGGACCGCATGAGCGTGAGCGGTGCCGCTGCGGCGCAATAATAACTTGTATGAAAATTAGCACGCGGACTGTCGTGCGTCGCCACAACAATGTTTGCATTATGTAAATTAACTAGGTATTCCATGCCACGCGTTAAAATAACACAAGTGTGCATCGGGCTTGTATAGAGCTGTGAAGCCCCGGCAGACCCTTCGTACTGGCCCGCAGTTTGCGATGGTTGCCGACAGGGGGCAGCGCATGACGGATCGTGATCGCGTCGTACACAATAAAGATGTCGGAGCGATTTCGGTACAAAAAACTGCCCCGCCGGTTTTTCAACCAACGCTCACGCGTTGTCGATTTCGTTGTGTTTTTCTATTCGGAAGAAAAAGACTTTTAGTAGACCGTCCTAAACAGGTTGTAATTTACGAATATAATAATGTTCCAAGCTAAGAATTTATTTATTTATTTATTTATTTATTTATTTATTTATTTATTTATTTATATCTATACATGGACTTGTTACTTTATTTATGTATTCATTATTATATGGTTTATTCTGTGTTTATATTAGTTAGTTACTTATCACTAGGGAACGGATTTATATGTAAATACATATTTTTATTAAAACGAGATATTTAAAATTTGATAAGAAATGTTCATGATTTAAATCATTCCTATTAATATGATGCTACTTTTATTTTACATATTTTTACATATTTTGGTATAATTACATATTTTTACATATTTCACTAATTTGTAAATATTTTTAAACATATTTTATTATTTCATCATTCATACGTCTTCTTCGTACAAAAATACAAAAAAATATTTCAAATTTAGATCCAGAACTTTTATCGCTATTAGAAAAGCTCAAAATATTATGCAAAATGAAACATTGAAAACAAATTTAATTTTCATCTTAGTGAATTTTAGTTTTATTGCACATACAATTACAAAATTAGAAACAAAAATATGTCCTTGAATGAAAGTATGCAAATTGTCGAATCAACGATTGCAAAATGAAAACTCGTAAACGGACCAATAGGAGAAGTAGTAAAAAAGAAAATTCATGTTTTTACAGAAAAAATTTCAGGCCATATTGATTTTAAATCAATTAATGACATAATTAGTGGCAGACACCCTTCTAAAAATTTGGAATTATCGCCTTCTAATATTATGCCCTTCAAATATGCTTAAATCAACCGATGTAGGTTGATGTGGAACGATCATTTAGCCGTTTTAAAAATATTTTCAGATTTAATAGGCGACATTTAATATTTGATAATTTAAAATATATTGTAATAATTCAATGCAACAAATCATTTTGATAATTTAATAATTATAATTTTTTTTTTTTAAATTTTTTTCCTACATATTTGGATGGTTTTAGTACATATTTTAAAAATTATACTTACATACATATGTACATATTTATGTATTTTTATTACATATAAATCCGTTCCCTACTTATCACTATTGAAAATTGATTGAGAAATACCACGTTCATATTGATACTAACGAGATACGCCGTGAATGTTGTATCACAGTGGAATATTTTTATTTTTCAAGCACTGATAATGAAAAACCGACCTTGAAATGTTCATATACCGCCCACAAATGATTTTTTTGGTACCAGGATCCCAAGGACCGTCGTGTCCGCTGATTCCGTCCAACCATTGTTGATGGATGGTGCGGTGACTCCCCTGCGTATACCACGGTTCAATCCGTTGTCATAATGCGTCTCGCGTAATTTGTTTTGTACTCGCGTTAGAGATCTGCACGGTCCGTTTTTTCCGGTCCTACACTTAAATTTACAAAATACCTCCACTCATGACCGTCTTTGATTTTTTATTTTAGAAATACAATTCGATCAGGCTTAATTCGTAATATTTTTTTTTGCAGTCTAAACCATGCAGGTCCATTCGTAATATTTATTATTTATTTTCATCAGTGACTTATTTATAAATATATAAACTAATAGTATATATTTATTTTTATTACGATTTATGATGAGTCTCAGTTTGAAATAATAAAAAAAAGTTGAATCTACTTATTTGACTGTAAACATACGATTGTTTACATTTGAACCGAGTACCATAACAGAATATAAAAAAAATTTATTTCGCATATTTCGTATTATCATATACATATTGTTGCCGCAGACATTAGCCATTCATGCTAAAAAATATATATGTGGCCGTTTGACCTGTGGAACCTCACCTGAAATTCCAAGATAAATGAATTAAAGGATTATGGAATATGGGGAGCGAGTAGTTAAATCGTATATAGTAATAGTATTACGCCGCTATTCCTGGCGCGTGCTATTTCTGTGCTCCTGGTACCTGGTTTCTCATAAAATGTTGAACGAAGAGGCCCGACCTTTTAGATAATTATAACTATAACTATAACCTTAAAACTACTATCTAACTTTATAAACCCCCCTCGACATTTTTAAACCTGTGACTAGTGCTTCGTATTTTATACGTTGAAAAATGCTCTGTATGGGTCGCCGAGACTCCTCGTAGCCCATACGCAACGAGAACAGGACGATCGCCGTTTGTAATGCCTGTGTGGCCCAAGCAGAAGCACTCGCTCACCGCTTGCGACGGCCGCCGACAGAGGGCTGCACGTGACGGCGGATCGCGATCGTACGTAATAATACGTAGTATAGTGTTTGAACGATTTCGGTATAAAACACTACCCTACCGTTCTGATGCTCTACACACTATCGATTCGATAAGTTTTCAGGGACGGCGCCAAGGGGGGGCGAGGGTGGGCGATCGCCCACCCAGGATTAGTTCTCGCCCTGCTCTCGCCCCCCCCCCCCAGATATTTTAGCTCCTATTAACTGGTGTGTGACTATGGAGCACTATAAAAAGCTATTTCCCCAACGGCCCCAAGTCCCAACTTTTGTAATATAAACGATTTTTGAACACAAGTAATATTCTGAGATTTCGAATAACCGGACCATGGCCAGCTGGTTTCCTCATAATGTTTATCGACGATTATTCACCATCACAGTAGCAGTGTAGTGCTATACTTTAAAGTTTGTACAGTTTACGAGTGTATTTATTTTGATTTATTATTTCGTAATCGTAAATAATAAATAGGATGATTATGTTCATTGTTCCACTCTCCGTAATTTTGCCGTAATCGATAAAAGTGCCACGATTAAATGTTTAAAAATAGCGGCGTTCGCCTATTAGTCGGGTTTCCCACACAACTTGTCATTGCTCGACATATTTTGTTCATTGTATATGTATGTGTGTGTTAATGCGCCCGCTTTGCCGCATTTTGTTTGTATATAGATATAATAGATACATTTCATATTTATATTAATCTCAACATTCTCAACAATCATAACGGCAACACTCGCGACAGTTTATACTTAATAGTCACCGATGACGACTGTATGACCAGTTTAAGCGTTTAACACGTTAAAATATCAAAATGAGTGTTAGAAAAATTGATTCTTACTTTGGTCCTCAAACTAGTTCGACTAATGAAGAAGAATTACAAAAAAAAACAAAAAACTACAAATACAGTGGCGGAAATTACTAATTTGGTGCAATCATGGGATGTGCAAAGTGATTTAGACATAAACACAAGTAAGTAACCAACAGTACTACTTACTACCATCATCAGTGGCGTATTTAGGTTTTTGTCATGAAAGGGGGGGATGTGACTTAATACAGTAATTATAAACTCGAGGGGGGATACGCCCAGGGGCGGACTGGGGCAACATTTCGGCCCGGTAAATCTATATTTGACCGGCCCTTGCAATTTCTCGTCATCACAAAATATAAAAAATTCAAATATACCAACGTATTATTTAATGAGAAATGCATCACTTATTGATGCCATCACATTTTCAATTTTCTCAAAAAACAACTTAAAATTCTTAATATTTTTAGTACATTATATAATATATTATTATTATTATCTGAAGACCTAAATAGTATAGGCTAAAAAAGTATAATATAATATTACTTATTTATAATTACCTATATTACTAAATTAGTATTAACATTAGGTATAATAACACATATTGTAATACTTATGTGAAAGATATTTCAATAATTAAATATTTTTTACTTTTTTACATCTATATTTTAACATTTAATTAAACATTTTAATAGGTTTGATAAAAAAAGTTTTTTTTGCATATTAGTGCATATTTTGACTTCAGATAATATTTTAGTTTATGGTATATAATACATATTATAGAATATTTTAGCATATTTCCGTTATATTTGATATATTGGATTATATTAAAGGATATTCAGCATATATTAGACAATTATCACGGACCGCCGTACTAACTTTACTCCAGAAAATTTGGAAAAATATATTATTGTACATTCCTTTAAAAACATTGTATAAAATTTGTATAAAAATTGGTCATTTATTATTTAATTTTAATTATATAGAATAAATTGTTAAATTAATAAGTTATAATAATAATAATAATATTTATTGTCACCAAATTAACAATTAAAAAACAATTTATGAGTAACAAACTAAAAATTACATTAAAATACATTGGTTCTCTTTTCAAAAGCTGAGCTTGTTATTTTCCATTTTTATAATTTTATGGAAGACTGAAATTAATTAATTAAAATTGAAATTTATATAATAATATCCTTAAGTATTTTTAATATTTTAATATAGTATAGTTTTGTTATGTTATTTAATTAGTATTGTCTTTTCATTGTCCTTAATTTACTAGACCAAGTAACTAAATTGTATTTATAGTATATGAAATAATGTACAAATATTTTATGAGTTTTGAGATAGGTATTTTGGTATTTAACACTTTTAACATATAAATATTTTTTTTTTTATTATTACATTTCCCCACTTCTCTATGTAGAATTTTTCTAGAACATTTTTTTGACTTGAGGGCCCCAAAAAAAATTGTGCACTTGATCATAATTTTATTAAATCAGGCCCTGTACATTACTAGAGATTAAATATTTTATTAAAACAAAATTGAATTAAGTTGAGTTAATTATTACATCACAAAATCAATAATTGATAAAAAAAAAAAAATTAGATGACTATAATTATTTGTATTTATACAGCCTGTAAGCCTATGAGGGGGGGATTGATCACCATGATCCCCCCGTAAATACGCCACTAGCCATCATACTATCCTAATATTTATTAGCTAAATTGGTGAATTTAGGTTAAAGGTACCAGATACGTTATTTAGTTTACAAGGTTCTTAAAGTTTAATGTTTTATAGGCAGTTGTGACGAATCGTTAACAGATTCAGACGGCGCTGATTGTGATTTAGTAAAAACTGCACATAACAAAGATCAAGTAAGCATTAAATCTTTATTACCTCAAAGTGGACCATGTGACATCACACAAGTTGTTTCTGATAACCCTACTCAGCCGGTGTTAAAAAAATTATCCACGAACAAAATTTGGCAAAGAATGGCGAAATTTTCATTCTGAATGGTTTAAGTTGTATCCATGGTTAGAATACAGTATTTTGGAAAATTCATGTTATTGCTTTCCTTGTCGATTTTTTTTCAACTGATCCTTCTGGATCTCCATTTTCCGAATCGGGATTTAAGAATTGGAAAAATGCCATGGAAAAAAATAGTGGTATAAAGCAACATGATAAATCAGTTTCACATAAATTATGTATGACTAAATGGGAAGGATATAAAATGACTGAAAAAAACTGATAAATCTATTTTAGCCCTTATTAATAAAGAAAATGAGACACTAATAAAAGAAAATCGTTATTATATTGCAACAGTTGCAGAAATATTACTTTTTACAGCCCGTCAAAACATTGCTCAACGTGGAGATAATGAAAGTGGTGAAAGCATAAATAAAGGTAATTTTTTAGAACTTTTAAATCTTTGTGCTAAAAGAGATAAAAGATTACAAAAAAAAATCGATGAGTTGCCTAAAAATGCAAAATATACACATCACAGTATACAAAACGAAATACTTAGTATTATGAGTCTAATGGTTATTGAATCAATTGCAAATGAGGTACAAAAATCTAAATACTTTTCGGTTTTGGCGGATGAAACCAAAGACATCAGTAAAACTGAACAATTATCAATTATGGTACGTTATTTTTATAACAATACAGTAAATGAACGGTTTTTGGGATATGTACCTTGTTCTGAACTAAATGCCAAGGCCTTGTTTGAATTTATTAAGAAAACTCTAGCAGCTTCTGGAATAAACATCCAAAATTGCATAGCACAGACCTATGATGGTGCTTCCGTAATGAGTGGTTACCAAAATGGTGTACAAGCAATTTTTTCAAAAGGAAGTACCAAAAGCATTATACACACATTGTTATAACCACCGTTTAAATTTAGTTATTGTGGACGTTTGTAAAAATATTCCAGAAATTGAATAATTTATAACACTTCTTCAACAGTTGTATAATTATGTACAGTAGATCACTGTACATATGGTTTTTTTAGATCTCCAGAAAAAAATTTTTCCTAAAAAGAATACTATTGAACTAAAAAAGTTATGCGAAACCAGATGGATTTGTCAGATATCAGCATGTGTTGCTGTAAG
>NW_020271881.1:884832-903676 GCF_003268045.1 Sipha flava | reverse complement strand
AGGAATTTCGAACAGTTGATAGATTATTTAATGTGCTTTTGGAAAAAAGTTGTTTTGTTTGCGGAAAATAATAACATTCTATTGCCTGAAGAAAACATAATGTGTAAAAGAACTAATCGTAAATTGCCTGTTAGATTTGCATCTTATATTACAAAACTACCGACATCTGAAAATAGTACGGTTATGTGCAAGAATGATGTAAAGATAATCATATTTAATCCTGTAATTGATAGAATGATTAATGAACTACAACGTAGATTTTCTGATAATAATCCAATATTATCTGGTATAAGTTCCTTAAATCCTCAAAATAAATCCTTTTTAGACTTTCAAAAATTATTACCTTTTGCTAAGCATTATGATGTTGATATTGAAAGCTTGGAATCTGAACTTAAGTTAATACCCAAACTCATAAAAAGACATCAGATAGAAAAAAAAAACTAAAATTAACACTATACTCGATTTCATTAAATTATTAGAATGTTACAAATTGGCATTTTCTGAACTATATTTACTATATGTACTATAGTATATATATACTTTTACCATAGCAATTATCATACCTCCTTCCAGTGCCGGAGTGGAGAGAACTTTTTCTAGCCTCCGACAAATTAAAACTTATTTAAGAAATAAAATGATTAACTCAAGACTAACAGATATAGCAATTCTTTCAATTGAAAAAAAACATTTCCAAAAATCTAGATATGGAAAAGGTTGTGGACAAGTTTTCTGCTGCTCATCACAATCGAAAAATAATGCTTATTTAAATTTTTTTCTTATTTTTTTCTTTGAATTGTATTTTTATTTTTAAATATTACTATTATGTAATAAATTTATGTTACATGCAGAAATTCACTTAAATATTTAAAAATGTTTTCATACTTAAATGTAACTAATTACTATTATATATTAGTATTAAATTTATGTCTTATGCTGAAATGCACCTATACAGTTAAAATGTTTTTTTTTTTAATTTTTAAATCATAGATCCTTTAATTGTATTTTTTATTTTCAAATATTACTATTATGTAATAATTTCATATTACATGCAGAAATTCACTTATACAATATTACAGTGTTTACTGATACATAAATCAATAGTCATTACCTAACTTTTTTTTTTATTGTTATTGAAAGAAGTAAAATCGTTGAACTTGCCCCTTCAAAAAATTTACTTGCCCTTTACCGCCCCCCCTAGAAAGAAAATTCTGGCGCCGTGCCTGTAAGTTTTGTCGTGTTTTCTATTCGAAAGAGGTAGACTCTTAGCAGAACAAAAACCTTATGGACTACGTATTCCAAAATTAAACTTACTTAAACTATAAATTATCGTATAAATGAATCTAAATGTTGTCATTTACTCTAAATATATGTAAAAAGTTTTCTTCTCAAAAATAAACAAAAAAAAACTGAGCCGTTATGGAACGATTGTTGAGTCGTTAGTCACCACAAAAATGTTACTATTATGCGGGTAGCAATAAACAGATAACCAATAATTAATATAGAAAATATATTTTGGACAGTCGAATACTGGGCTTAAATCAAAATAATATATATTGCTTACCGTAATGGGACATTTAAACGTTATAAGCAATTGAGTGCTAAACGTTATAGGTAAATAATTTAAACGTTCGTTTTCTGTTTACGTTATTGGCAATTAAAACGTTCTGAATAATTTAGCGTTTTACGTTTAGCGTTATTTAAATTAGGGTAAAATTTGAAACGTTTTCAAATGTAGTATTTAGCGATCAGTACTATGTAAAATAAAATTACATATTTTGAATATTGTACTATAATTTAACGAGTACGTTATTTTAGCTGATTTATCGTAATTGGTTGTCAAATCGAAGTGATAATGGAAAATAAAATCTGTCAAAAGAATTAATTTAAATTTTTTTTTTTTAATTATTTCATTAAATAGTTCATTATGGAGAAAATAAAAATTTTCAAATGACGATGACTTGTGTTTGTAGCATGCAAATTTGTGCCATAATCCTTTTGAGAATAATTAAAATTGGAATATTATTCATAAAAATATAGTGACATTTTCAAATAAACAATTTTATATTAGAACTATAAAAAAACAGGTAGAAAAAAAAAACAGGTCATTTACTAAAAATATGAGCTAAGGAAAATCGCACAATTTTAAAAAAGCAAGTTATTAATTATTTCATAGATTTTGAGTTTGTCTTTTATCATTCCAACAATTTTTGAACATAATATTTCATTTTAATTAGAATTTTTTTCTGAAATATCTGGAATTGAAGAAAAGTGATCAGTAAATAGAAAAGTGTTAGTAGTTTCAAGATATACATGATTTATGTAGAGATTTTAAAAAATCTTTAAAGAAATCTAAAAATACCAAGAGAATGGACAGTTTAAACAGTTATTAATCTCACGTTAAAATAAACTTCACCGGTTATGCAAAAACTGAAGTTTTATTAATTACGATAAAAATAAAAATGATTTGTTTAACCGAACGTTATTTTTACCGTAATATTTAACCGGCGTTATGCAAAAACTCCCTATTATATATATATATTATCCATAACGATATTTCCTCTTTGTAATTCTCATAACTCATAACTTATAAATGAAGCAATCATATTTGTTGTACAACAATAAAATGCACATACCACGTAAAATATGTATTTATTGTCAATTTATAAATTATTTATGGTACTAAATGCATTACTAATTTTCCATCATTATTTTTGATGAGGCAGGCCATACGAGTTCCGCGCCGACCGGGGTCGAATTTAACTATTGTGCCGGTTTAAGCAACTAAACAAATTGCCGCCTTTTAATATAAATATTTCTCTACTCCAAAAAAATGTTATTAAAACATACAATTATAGTGTTTTCCTTTATTACTAACAATTTTAATGATGTAAAATAAAAATATATAACTGTAAAAACATACATTCATATGAAAAACTTAACTATAAAAATATGATATAAAATATAATGATATAAAACATGATAGTAAAAAATACTAAAATAATTCATTTTTAACCCTTAACTTGGTAGAAACAAAAATATTGCACTAAAATTCCAAACCATCGCTATATTTAATAATTAAAACCCGTAGAGTTCATTTTTAAAAAATGTATATTATTTTTTGGGATATTTTTAGTGGACATTTGTATCTATAAAAATACATCACCTCAAAGAAGTTGTTTTCAATTTTGCGTCTTTTAATATACACTACCTCCTAAGCTATATTTTATTTTTGTATTTTAATGAATACATCACTATAAATTCCTCATTTTAAATCTGTTATCTAGTATCTATTAGTGCATATCACTTGATAATGTCTATACCAAAAATTTATTACTAAAAAAATACCAAATAAAACAATTTGATATAAAGTCAAAAAAATATTGTTTTTATTGCTTTTTAATTTAAAAAATTATAATAGTACATAACAGTTAATAAATATATATTTTGATTACCTACTTGATAAATAATTTACAAAAAAAACAAATTTTTCAAAATAAAACTAAAAAATAATTATACAACCATATTATTTTAACGTATTTAGCAAATTATAGCTATAAGAATTCTGAAATTAAAAAAATTATATTATATTTATTATAAATTATTTCATATGGTATTTTATTAAAATTTTGGTATTGGTTTAATTTTAATTTGTATGGATATCGGACAGCATGACGAAGGGTAGCATAAATCAGTCTTTTAAAGACAAATATTTTTTTGGATTTTATATTAATTACAAATATTGTGTCTAAGTGTACTGAAATACGGAAAGTAAACTGCGAGCGTAATTCATATCTACATATCACATTTATATGACACATTTAACCGTTCGAACATTTTTTTTCACACACAACCATAGTCATAAACTGTGAGGGGAAGAAAGGGCAATTTCCCCCCCTAGAATAAATAAGGAGGGGCAGTACTCTTTCTGATATTTAACATACCTTGTTTTAAAATAAGTACAAAACAGCTGGTTAAAAAAAAATTATATAGTAATAGCTATCTATATCTATTACTATATAATTTTTTTTTTAAATCTTAATTTTCAATTTTCGCTTATCTAACATAATGTTAGAAAATGAATAATTTTGTATAATAATATATAGATAGTAAAGCGACATTTAGCCGTGAACAGGGTTGAACTAGATCACCGGGGCCTAGGCCACCGGAACCTAGGTCCCGGTGGGCTGCTGTAATTTTGGTTAAATAAAATATATAGTATAGTCACGGCTGTATCACGGCGACCGTACGGAAAAAAATCCGTCTACTGTCCTGTGTGAAAGGGGCCAAAGAAGATACTTCGTAAATGTTGTATCACAGTGGAATATTTTTATTCTTCGAACAATGATAATTAAAATCGACCTTGAAATGTTTATATACCGCCCACAAATGATTTTTTGGTACCAGGATTCCAGGGACCGCCATGCTCGCTGATTCCGTGTAAACGGGTCATTCTAACATAGGTGGATAGCTCTCCTGCATGATACTTCGTTGTTACAACGCGTCTCACGTAATCCGTTTTGCACTCCCGTTCAAGTCTTTGTCCCAAGCACGATTTAAATGTATTCTTCGATCGCCGAACAGGTTGTTAAACATTTTTGAATCCTAATTGTTTTATATTAATAATAAATGTTATGTAATAGTGTTCTGCAATGGGGAAAATGAGTTGCAAGTATAGCGAACGGATTACCAATGAATAGTTGAAATCACTTGTTTTCAGTTTTACACTTTAGAGTTAAGAGGTAGATATTTAAATACGGCCTTGGTAGTGCCGTAACTAGGCCACTTGAGGACCGTTTAAGAAAACCTTGAGGTCCATAATCATAAAACGTTTTTGAGCACTTGACTTTTTGAGACCCCATAATAAACACTTCGAGACCCGGATCCCGTGTGCATTGCACCCTCTGCACACCTAATTTTTACGACACTGGGCCCTGTCTATACTCGCACTCATCTAAAAATGGACATACGATTGAAAGAAATAAATTTGTTTCCTGAAACTTGCTGTGAACTGAGCGACGCGGACCGATAAGCGCGCGACCTACTCCTGCGATCCTGGTACGAATGCGTCTTTTTTCTTCTATTTATTACGATATATATTATATATATATATATATATGTATATATATTGTATATATATTATATTTTTATATATTATAAAATATATTTAAATTTAAGAGGACGTCGCACCGGTCGTTTTCAGCGGTAAAAACACTCCACGGAAAACAAATAAAACACCACCAAAAAGTGGTTTTAGAGGAAAAATACTTATTATGAAACTTATAGAGAACAATATTTTGGAGGCAACCTCATCGGTGTTTTTTGAAATATTAACTATTAAAAAAGTTAGAGTTATTTAAAAATTTAAAAAAAAAAGGGTTTTGGTATCTTTAATATCTAGCTGCGTATTTAGATTAATACAAAACCCCGATGAAGTTGCCTCCGAATAATTTTTCTCTGTAAAATATATTATAGGTGTTTTTACTCCGAGACCACTTTTTAATGACTTTTCATTTGTTTTACGTAAACATGTTTACAGCATTTGATTTAATTTTTCATTGCTGTTATGTGCTGCCACCTGCTGCCATTGTGACGGCGGCCGTGATTTCTCCCACTACGCTAAAAAGTATATTTCAACCACAACCGTCTAGAGCGGTCGTGGGACGATTATTGGCGACAACAGACGCTTCCAAGAATAGATTATGCCGATTATGAACCTGACTATGATTTTATTTCAGTTTTTATCCAGAATGTTTATTGCCAGAGATAATTAATTCGCAGTATAGTAGACGAATGTTTTTATCGGATATTAAAGATCCACCACATATAATAACTGCGAAAAAAAAATAAGTATCTAGATACACCTATTATTATTGCAATAATAAAATAATATTATTGTTATTATAAATTATAAAATAAAAAATAGGTACATGTTTTTGTTTAATTATTGATATCTTAAAAGGTTTTAAAATGATTACAATTATCTAATACATATATGATATATACAAATAAGAACAACAAGCTATCGTACAAAAAATGTCACCTATAACAAAACAGACTACGCAACACGTTTGTTATACACATGTATTCCTACCTATTTAATTTGAATGAATTTATTATTCCATAATATGTATTAAAACGTATTTGAGATATAAATGTAAATCAAGTTGTGTTCTATAACGTGTGTTGTGCTTTGTTCATTGGTACACATATTAAAGTTAATAGGAGCTTAAATCAGTAGGTTTTGAGCGCGACGCGTGCATAGAAATATACAGGCGACTTAGTAGCGCCTATCATAAGTTTTTTTTTTTTTCATTTAAGAGGACAATACACAACCATTTTTGAAGTTTAAAAACATGTTTTGGGAGAAACACTCTCATTTGGGCTACAGTAATCGTACAAAAACCAAACTTTGCCAAGATAAAGATAATAATAATATCTGTGTTTTTATGTGGGCTTTATGGGATATCGTTGAAACTCTCGTGTATATACACTGTTCAAATATTAAGTTTTTTTTATAGTTTTTTTGAAGCTCATAAAATAAAATTGAATAGACGTACTCGTTAAAGCCCACATACAAACATAAAAAATATTCTCATCTTAACGTTGTCGAATAGTGAAAATAGTTAAAATACATGAGTATATAATAATTAACTAACCACTATTATTAGTCTAATATTTAGTGCATTTTTATTTTATTGTTTATGAAAAAAGTACGAAATATGTGGTATGTGGTATGATTTGTAATATTTTTACTTAAAACATTGTACAGGTATGTAGAGCGATGAGTAGGTAGGTACATTCAAATTTTGTTTATTTGGATTATGACTTTATTGGAATACCTGTTTCCTACGTGAACTGTGAAGTTAACAATTTTTTTTGTGAAAAAAAAACGTAAAAGCATTTAATAGTTTTGTTAAAAAACAATGTGTATCCTTTTTTTCCATAAAAAAAAAAAGAAAAAAGAGCACCGATATAGATAGACTTATTGAATTTAATATTCTTATATAACGTAAAAAAGTAATAACGTGATATATATAATTCAAGCGTTGATGTGTAGTAATTTCTATGGTTAATATATAAATATGCGTAACTAGATAAACACTAGTTTTAATCAATAATTATTTCATGAGTACGCGCCTTGTATTTAATTATTACGGATGGCCGCGGTTGTATACGAATATGATAATCACTCGATACGTAGTACACGAGCGTTCGTAAAATAATAGACTGCGCTCCCGAATGATTACTGATCAGTCGCCAGGCTAAATATGGAATTTTAAAAATATTAATAAAAAGTAGATAAACCATTGTTTGCTATAATATGTTATAATACGTATAATATATTTAAAAGAACGCAAACAGTTGTTTTAATTGATAATTAGTTCGTGGGTGCGCTCCGATATTAATAATATTGTGGCAGCATTTACGCAGATGAATTTTATAACGACGCGAACCTTTACTGTACATGGGGAATCATAGATAAGAATTTATAACGACGGTTGTTTATGAATTAACCACGCTTCCTAATAAAATTTTGACGGACCAGTCTGCAGTTGCCGATTACGAGTAATGGGCGTGTCAACGACGCATATTGCGTGCTTGCGCCGCACGAAAACATCTAACAGCGCGTTATCTCGGTCATTGTATACGTTTCACTTTCTGCGTAACGTCCTCTTAATATATAATATATATATATATAGGGGTTTTTAATTAGAGCGGGCCAATGTTGATAAAACTTTATGGCCATGCTTTTGTGATTACCTACCCTCAGCGATTGTACATTATCCAGTCACTAATGCCAAATCATCATGGCCAGTTACTTAGAATGTATTTTCTAAAAATATATTGGTTGAATGGTTTTTTTCGTTCAATGCGATTTAGGTACCATTTGCCGCTCTGTGCTTGGAACACAGCCTGTAGTATACGCATTGGATTGAACATTTTTAAGAATTATATTTGTTTAAAGAAAGAAAGCATTATATGCTACGGTTGTATCTTCGTTTAGTCATGCGGTGTACGGTACCCACGCCGGTGGGTGAGGTTCGGAGTACGATAGCGGCAGGTGGCGGCCAGATGTTAACACTAATGCCTGTTTCACACGAAGCCACTAGAGCACCGTCACCAAAATATATTAATATTTAAATAAAGGTTTTCAAATTTGGTGGTGTAGTATTATATATATATATATATATAAATATGTAACGGGTAAAGTACAATATATGGTTAGCGTTCACATTATTCGGGTAATGTGAATACTTATTGGATAAAGTAAAAATAATATTTATAAAAAATTTATTTCATACTCCACTTCGTACATTAGTCGGGTATTTTACACATTGTCAACGACTGAGTGGGTAAAGTACTTTGATAAAATGTATACGATAAAATAACGATGTAGATAATTGTTTTTGATGAAACACACGGGATAATATTTAGAACAGTGACAGACACAATTCGAGTCAAAATACCAGTAGTAGAGGTGATCCACAGAATGTGGGTATAATACTACGCAAAATACTCTTTGCGGTTGTGTCTATTAGTGATAATCAACATTACGAATTCCGTTATAAAAATGGCACTCTTCATCAACTTTATTACAAAAATCAATTTACTGTATCTTTTGAACCATTAATAGATCTATTAGAAGTTTTAGCCACTAAAAAATCTTTACGTGAAATAGCTGATGTACAATCTTTATCCGGTTGTCAAGATTTTAAGAAATGTTTATGTAAAACTAAATGCTCAACAAATAATTGTAAATGTAAATCCGAGGGAATAGTTTGTAATTCTAAATGTCATCTGAACTCAAATTGTTCTAATAAATGATTGTATTTCATTTTTAAATTTTAATTAAATAGTAAAATTGTTCAAATATATAATTAATAGTTTAATAATTATAATAATAAATATTTTTTTTTTAGATTAGTATAATTTGGTTTTTGCTACTAGAAATACTGTATAATCTGTACCATTTTAAATGTTTGATGCGTTGGTCATGTACCGACGTTTTCAGGTTACGATTATAGTAATACAAATACTTTATCCACAGAACACTGGATAATGCGTAAATTGATTGGATAACACATAATTAAGGCGGATAATGTTTACATTACACTGTTCATATGCAGGCGCGGCTCCAAAGGGGGGGGGGGGAACTGGGGCCATGCTCCCCTCAGGCTTTTAAAAATGTTTAATTTCTTAATACATATTATTTGATATTTTATTTTCCTGAAAAAAACATATTATGATATTAATATGTGATGTGTATCATGTAGGAACGTATCGCCAGACCCTAGACTGTGTACTAATTAATAATTTGTGGAAAATACCATTATTGGTCAGTAATCAATAATCATAAGTCATAACATTGTAATTTGTATCATATTAAATATTATTTTTTCGACATATAAATATATATATATATATATATATATATATGTTACGGGCAAATTATACAATTTGGATATTTTATACAATGCCCTTCGTATATTGGTCAATATAGATAACAGAAGATATGATTTGATCAAATATGATAAATCAATGAATAATGACGTGTATTTATATTAGATATAAGTAGATATAATTGGTTGCACCACCAATCCTTTCTTGGCTGTGCTTCCTTTTTTTTTTTTACACGATTTGAAACTATTTAAGTATAGCATAATCATATCCCTGATGATATTTTTTATATAGGTACGAACTGAATTAACTATCTTGCACTACATAAACGATTCGCCGTTACTAAATAGTTCATTTTTGAGAATAAGTAAAAGGCCGACTGCACAATAAGCACTACAACTACATATAACTTATAAATCGGTAAATATAGTAATAATATATTATGTCACGTACACGCATATAATATGTGGACAAGCGGACATCCCCATTGTAAAAATACGATAAGAACAAGCTAGTTACAGATAATAATTTGACTTTATTTTAATTATGTTTTACGATTTATCATATTTCATTAAATCATACTATCCGTTATCTATATTGCCCAATATACGAAAGGCATGTTATATATTGTCCGGACCATGTATAAAATGTACAAATTATATGCTTTGCCCGTAACATATATAATATATACATCGACTAGAGCATATTTTAATTAATTTTCACTAGATGGCACTTAAATAAAATTGTCTACCGTCGTAGTTCATAGACGTGGTGTTCTTCGGCAGATGAACATACAGGGAAAATCAACTCCTGTCACTACGGTCGTTTTGAGAATGTGTTGGTTAGTGGTGCGATCAACCCACCACTGGGTAGCATTCAATTATCACTGGGGGGGGGGGGGCACTAGTGTCACGTACTTTATATGTTAAAATATGCTCTGATATCAACGTATCATGACGATGGCATATAGCATAACAACATTGCGACGAAGTACGAAAAACCCCTAAATTATTATATAATTTAATTTAATATAATATATATTGTATTCTAAAAATAATATTTTATAGACTAACAGGCAACAGTGTATAACCACGTCGAACATACGTCGTACGAAAATGTTATCGATTATAAAATATAAGTTACCTATAAGGCGGGCTGCACACTGAAGAAACTTGTTTTAAGAAACTAATTTCATGAAATGTGAAACTTTAATTTAATGAAACCATTCAATTGAAAATCAAATAGATACGCACACTGAGTTTCATGAAACTAAAATTTATAATAGTTGCGCAATCACGGTTTCATGAAACTTGTAATTTTGGTTTTAACAATAAAGTTTCGTATAAATTATACGAAATAATATAATTATATTATAATTTTATTATTTTTTACATTTTGTAAGTACATGTTCATGTTTTTATACATATTATTTATGCTATAGGTACCTATTTATCATATTTTAGTATAATGTATATTATATACACTATACACTGTACCTTGTATATACAGTATAGCAACAAAAGTAAATAGAATTTATCGTACTTATTGAATATTATTTATATACGACATAAAAATCCCCATAATAATCTTCATAGTAAATAAATCCCCATAATAGAAACGTTATCGATGTTTTGACCAATAGTATCTTTGTTTTTTTTTTTTTTTATTTTATACAAAATATCGTTTGTGGACTCGTATATCTACAATATTATTATTTAATAGCATAACGTACGTCATTCGGAGTAATGACTTGAGTTCACTTTAGTGCTAGTGAATAATTAAATATATAAGTTCGATATTTATTGATTTTATATATTTTTATTGCTATCTAAATATTTAAATACGATGTCAAAAGGAGAACGAGATTTTAATTCAAAATTAATAGAAGCAATCGAAGGATACGTCTGCTTGTACGATTACAAAAACGATTATAGAAATAGAGATAAGGTCGACCTGGCCTGGGAAAATGTTTCAAAGGAGGTAGGACGAACAGGTTAGTAAACAACTTTGAAATAACTTCGATATATATTTGTTAATATTAATGATTACAATGGTTTTTAGTCATAAACTTAATTTATTATTTATACAAGTATAAGTATAAATATAAATATAAGTATAAGTTACCAAATATATCTATAGCGACTATAGTGATATTTTTATTTTCATATTTAATAACCATGTGATTACTCTATACTTCCCACAATTCTTAACCATTGAGGTGGAATAGCAACAACAGGTTTTAAGAAGTAATCACTGAGGTAGTCTCTCATTCCCTTTGCTGTCGTTAAATTAACGTTTCTGTTTATTTCTAAGTTTACATTCGGCATATGAGTGTCTTCATCAATATTAACATCATTTCTTGGCGTATACATTTTTTCCTTCTGTTTTGCGAATGTAATTATGCAAAACACATGCACATTTTTTAATAGATATCACGGTTTTTTTCTGAGCAACCTATAGGCGTTTCAAACACACGAAACTTAGATGTGAGCATTCCAAAGGCACACTCGACTGTCTTACGACCTAAAGACAGCCTAAAATTGAAAACTCGTTGCTTATCAGTTAAAGAGCTTCTAGGATATGGTCGCATAATATATGTTTTAAGAGGGAATGCCTCATCTGCTGAAAAATAATAAGGGAAGTTGTGTTCGTTTTCGTCAAATGGTAATGGTTCTGGTGGTGGTAAATTAAGACCATCAGCTTGCAACCATCGACCTAAACGAGATGAACGAAAAAACTCCCCCATCGCTGTTTCTACCAAGATCGCCTACATCAATAGTAACAAAACAACCATCTGCATCTGCACACGCCATAAGTTGAACAGAAAAATAACCTTTGTAATTGAAATTACGAGAGCCAGTATTTCCAAATTTTTTAATTCTTATGTGCTTGCCATCAATCGATCCCAAACAGTGAGGCAAACTCCATAGTTGTTGATAACGTGCTGAAATGTTTTTTCCATGCATTTGTATCTGGAACAGGTAACCATTCTGGATGTAAACAGGTCCATATAGCTTCTGTTGTTTCTGCAACAGTCATACCAATTGTTCTTTCACCTCTTACGAAGTAGTGAGCCAAAGCTCTAAAGCTGCCGCCTGTGGCCAGATATCTGAAATAATATAATAAAAAAAATGTTGTGAATTTTTAGGTTAACAAAATAAACAAATTTTCTTGTTTTTTTACGATTTAATAGAATATGTACTGATAAAAATACTCATAAAATAATATAATTAATATTGATTTTTATAAAAAACTCCAATTCTTATAAATATTGCTCATAATTAAACAGAGTTAAAAAATGCATGTCAAACACTCATTTGTATACTGCCTAGCGGTTAATAGAATAATTGTTTTCTCTTTGTTGTAGTAAAAGAATGCAAGGAATCGTGGAGAAACTTAAGAATAGTTTATACACGTGCTATAAAGAAGCCACCTTCTGGATCTGGAGTGAATAATAAAAATAAGACGTGGTATCTTTCAGAAAATATGAGTTTTCTAAAACCATATATTAAAATTACTTTGGACAAATCATTACCCGGAAATTTACCATCACCACCGAACAACGAGGAATTTCAAGAATTTGAAGAAGAAAACCCAACCGAAATAAACAGATCGGATATACGCAATGACATTGAAAATCCCACATACGATGTTTCGTCTTGTAGTATTAGTGCAGATACTACCAAAACTACAAGCCAATATGCAATGGGGCCTCCAAAGAAAAAGAAAAAAAACACAAGTTGATACTGCAGACGATTGCATAATCAACTACATTCATGCAAAGTCAAATAAACCACCAAATGAAGATAATGCGAAAAAACTTTTTTTATTAAGTCTACTTCCAGATTTAGAAGAAATGAGTACAGTGCAATTCAGAGCTTTCAGACGCGATGTGGGCAATCTTATTGACAGAACACTTGGACAACCACCAATACCATACTTGACATCTAACAACTATCAAACAACTTTTCAACATCATTCCGATTCCTCATCATATGATGGTCACTCTCACACATCAGAACAGAATTCTTCTGAGATTGACCACCCTAACATGCTGTACCAAGAACTTCAACCATATTTGCTCAGAAGACCAGAAAATTGAATAACAAAAACTAGTATTTTGTAATTAGTATACTGTATTTTTTCTGCTAAATTTCATTAATTTTTATAACCCAGAAAATGTTTAAATTTGTAATTTTTTTTTTTACTGAATTTCTATTTCTAGAATAAAATATATAATTAAACTTACCTCAATGTTATTATGAGTTTTTCTTCTGGTTCTAAAGCCATATTCTCCAGTTAGTATCTTTCTTCGTTATATGTGGTCCTGGTCCAACTGACTGCACTAAACGATGAAAAGCAACTTGAGACATTCTATAGAAACTTTGGAATTTATCCTCATCGGCGGTTAATTCCTTTGCAACTACATAGCTACTATGCTGTTTATCTTTTAAAAGTGGATGAATCCAATACCTACGTTTCCTTTTTTTGTTACGAAGCCACCAATATAACATAAACACATCCTCATCATCAGACGACATTGTCGAAACTATACATTAGTTTCTCACGCTTTAGTTTCACTGGTGTACGCAAATAAGAAATTAATTTCATAAAACTAGTTTCATGAAATTTATTTCTTAAATTGGTTTCTAAAACAAATTTCTTCAGTGTGCAGCCCGGCTAAGTTATCAATAAATGAAAGAAATGTACAACAGACAAACGACCGATTACAGCCGTACGTGATGATTAGGGAACCGATTTATATGTAAATACATATTTTTATTAAAACGAAATATTTAAGTTTCGATAAGAAATGTTCATGATTTAAATCATTCCTATTAATACGAAGCTACTATTATTTTACATATTTTGGTATAATTACATATTTTTACAAATTTCACTAATTTGTAAATATTTTTAAACATATTTTATTATTTCATCATTCATACGTCTTCTTTGTATAAAATTACGAGAAATTATTTCAAATTTAGATCCAGTAACTTTTATCGCTATTAGAATAGCTCAAAATATTATGCAAAATAAAACATTAAAAACTAAAATAATTTTCATCTCAGTGAATTTTAGTTTTATTGCACATACATTTACAAAATTAGATACAAAAATATGTCCTTAAATGATAGTATGCAAATTGTTGAATCAACGATTGCAAAATGAAAACTCGTAAACGGACCAATAGGAGATATTGTAAAAAAGAAAACGCATGCTGTTACAGAAAAAAATTCCAGGCTATTGATTTTAAACTAAGGCTGTAATTCTCCGATAAACTTTAAATTTTTACAGAATCATCTACACACCAAACTGAGCTATTCGTGATAGTTTCAAGTCAATTGGTTCATTAGTTTAGGCTACAGAGTAGTCGACATGATTTTCGTAAAATAACATTGGTTAAATACAAGTTGGTTCTCTCGTGTAATATACACCATCGTCACGCGCTAGTTTCTTTCTTTTTTTACTTAGCTCTGCGTCGCGACCGCGGCGTTGGATATACTACTATCATGATATTAAATATTCGCAAGGCTAGTCATTAACGAGTTAAAAATTCAAATTAAGTTAAAACGTTAAGTTAATATTAACTAAGTTAAGTAACTCGTTACTTTTTTTTTGAAACTAACTTTTAACTTAATAAATTAAATTTTAAACATATTTAACGTGTTAACTTCAAGTTAATTATATAAATATTTCTTAAAATTAAGTTATATTTAAAATTTTAAATAAACCATTGATTTTTTTTTTATTGTTGGCTCGAGAAATAATAATATCATAACAATTAAACGGGAAAATTTATAATTAATACCGGTTGTTTAATATTATATACTTACACAATATAATATATATAAAGGTATTAGGTGGATAGCCTGTATCCAGGTAATAGGTACCCACCCGCATGTAATTATAACTAAGTACCTAACTATAACTATTTTTTTTTTTATAGTAATAAATTTGTGTTTATTGATGTCTATACAATATTACAATATACATACAGTATATACTATATACTATTCACTATTTAGTATTTAGTACTATACGTCTATACACAATATACATTATGAATACGAGTTACATGATATTGGGGGTTTTACTATATATTTTGTAAATTTTATACAATTAAAATTATATGTATATCATTATCATAATATATAATGAAAAAGGACATTGAACATATAAATTGATATACGTTTAGGTAATAATAATATTATAATAGTAATCATATTATGAAGTCGTCGCGACGTCGTGTTCGTGTACTTAATTAGTTTTCTTGTAAACCATAACTCATTATACCTAGTGACACGCACACGCCACACATCCCGAGAAACACGTTATTACTTATTACTTGAAATTATTAGAAAAACTCATGGGGAAAAAATTATTTCTGAACATTCTGATTCAAAAATCGTCAACTGCCCACCTTAAATCCTCAGTAAATACTGCTTAGCATACTACATGGTTGGCCACAATAGCTTGACACAAATTCCAAATTTGTCATTCATTTTATTGGTTTTGTTACAGATTCGAAAATAATTACATTTTTAATTAAGTTAATTTTAACTTAGTTAATTTTCAACTTAAATCGGTTCCAGTCGGTCATTTCCTAAAGAGTTTTGTGTGAGCTACCCATCAATCCCGATAATATTTGAGTTGAGAGTGTGTGCGAAGCAAATGAATGTTGATGTGCGTGTCCGTTTTTACGGATGCAACCCGCCTGCATTCCCAAAATAACTGATTACACTACTATCCCCTGGGTCTACCCGTTCACCATATATTTATTAGTAATCACTAATGAATTATCCACACACAACGCTATTTAAATTTTCAAAAAAATTTACTATATATTTCTTATTGGTATTTTATTATTATTATTTATTACATACACATTATTTATGTCGATTGAAAAGATTGAGAATTGATGCACAAATTGTTAAATTCGCCATTCGGATACAAAATTTATATTAACAATATGCATTTAAAAATTTTTTTAAAAATACATCATAAATAAAATATCTAATTAATTATACTTATATTTACTTATTATTTATTAATAAATATTAATATATAAGTATATTATTTATTATAATTATAAAATTGAAGAATAATAATAATTAAACCCCTAAAATAGGAAAACAATATTTTTAGTATGTAGATATTATCAAAAAAGTGCACGGAATCTGATTTTTTTTTTTTTTTATATAATAAATTAACACTTACTTTGATTAAATTCAGCTATATTCCCCATTCGCTAGGGAACCTTGCTGGGAAAATATTTCTGTTTTTTACCTTTTCGCCAACCACTTTTACTGTTCATGATTTTAAATGTAAATAACAAGACAAAAAAAATAACGTATGTGATACGGAACACAGACTCGGTTCAAACGAACACGTTTTTAAAACAATATATACGCGCGTTTAGTCATTTGGAACACTGAATAAAAATATTTTATTGTTTATTTCATAATGATAATACAATTTATGATACACAGTATTGTAAGTCAATGGCTATAAATTGCAACATATAAACTGTTGTTCCTGTAAATAATATTATCAGAATCTACTATCTGTAAATGTATTTTTAAGTATTCGTCGCGGTGTAGTATGTGGCGGCCGCGCCTCGTCTAACATTTTCGCACGCGCATGCACATGTCAAAAAATACGGCCGTATACCAATTTGCTTTTTGAACAGAAATATGCTTCCATTGTGACAAGACTGAGAGTTTTTGGCTAGTTCCATTTCAATTCTCTAAAAGCCTCCAGATTGCCTGACATCTTATCTAGATCTTGATCGAAGCATTTTTTGTCATATGAATGTATGACTTTGGTATGATAAAAACAAAATTTCCAAATTTAAAAATTTTTATTTGGGGATATCTAAGGCAGAAATTCATATTTCGAATAATGACTCGATCAAGATCTAGGAGAGATGTCAAAAAATCTTAAAAGTTTTACAGAATTGAAATCGAATCAACCAAAGTCTGACAATTTTATCACAGCATAAGCATCTAAAAATGATTTTTTTCAGCCGGCTAGAACCATCTTAATGAAGTTATTAAAAATATATTAGTTAACTTTTAATTTAACTTAAATTACTTTTTCTTTATATTAACTAGGCTTAACGAGTTAAAAAAAACCGTTAACTTGCCCAGCCTTGATATTCGTAACCAAGTTTTGTGTTAGTCGGTGTTTCCGAAACGTGATAACTGATAACGACCAACGTAAAAATCGTTCGGTACCTCCATAATCAACAAATTTGTAATTATAAGCTCTATTTTTATGAGATATATTGGAATAACTAAAAAAAATTATTATTTTTATTATTACTACAGTAGAACCTCGATTATCTGGGGCAATGGTGGGGATGGGTCACACGGATAAATGAAAAACACGGTAAATCGAGACTTTTTATTAAACGAATTATGAAAAAATTTATAATTTTATATCGATATTAAGTGTGTACAATATTATTTTCTTAATGACTGTTTTTGAAACGGCTATAGCAAATGCTAAAAAATACACTAAATAATATGAAACAAATTCGACAGACTTGAAAATTTCCCATATGTATTAATTATAACGTGGTTAGATAAATATGATTGTTGAAGAACTTCTATTAGACTATTAATTTTAAATAACTCATATCTACCAGTGATATATTTTTATCGTTGAAAAGTTCGTTTATGTTTTTCGATAATCTGTACATAATATAAAAATAAATTCGTTCGATCTAATTAAACTTTTCAGACGAACAATTTCGAGCGACAATAATTTTGGAAGACTGAGCGTTAATCGGGATCACGGATAATCGAAACACGGTAAATCGGGGTTCAACTGTATATAATTTTTTTTTTTTTTTTTTAAGACTTTTTATTTAAATAAATAACCTATATCAAAATGAATATTTTTAATTTTATCTATATAAATATCTATATCATGTATGTCCGTTAAAAATCGCCCCTCCCCTTCCCCCGTTATCACGGTCTGGATCCATCCCTGCCGAGAGGTATAATAGTTTCTAGAACAGCGTTAAGGGGGGCTGGAGCGTGATTCATTTTCGGTTGAAAATATAGCTCACGACTTAAACTACAACGCCCAATATAATGTTCCGATATTAATTTTGAAAGCAGATTTGAATTCGCTATTAAATTATCTATGCTTTTACAATTTCATTTTTCTGATTTTTTTTTTTTTTTTTAAAAATAGTAATAATGCGCCGGTTTTGTATTTACAACATATATATATATATATATTTATATTAAACATATCTGTGGTTGTTACCTATTTATAGGCAGCTGATAGACGTTAAATGGGAATGCCCAAGATTGTACCGAAACCATATCATACAATATCAACTGATTAAATGACATTTTACAGTCACTATCTCAAACGTAAAAAAAAAATATTTTTCAATATTTCATAAAGCATGAAATTTTCAATT
>NW_020271881.1:874088-874832 GCF_003268045.1 Sipha flava | reverse complement strand
TTAAAGGTACATTTACATTATAGTCCGAACGAATGCGAGCGAATGTTATCGAATACATTCGTTCATGATTCGGCCGTTTACCGTGTTCGGGACTATTCGCGGTCGTTCGGGCTTCTTCAGCATTCGCATTGAATTCGCTTTGAAGTATTCAGTTGTGGACAAAAAGTGTCGAACACAACCGAATATCGTTCGATCCGAACGAACGTCACCGAACGCCGCCCATTGGCTCGCGTTAGGCAAACCGTTTACACTACTGAATTCGGTACGATTCGTTCGCGTTCGGACTATAATGTAAACGCACCTTTACGGTCACGGCTCGTACACCGCCATTATTGATTATCAATATTTATAATTCAGCGCATTGTTCAATGTATAGTTTTATTTTTATTTGTATGTAGTATTATTATTGAATAGGTTTACTATATTCATCCTTACCCTGTAATAATATTACATTTACATATTATGGTGAACAATTAAAAAGCACCGATTTACATTCGTGATACATTAAGCCGCGACCACACTAGTAAACATTAATAGGTATTGCATGATTTCCTTAAAATTCTACATCTATCCAACATTGTTTATTTTTTTTTTGATTACTCCTAAAACCTAAAAGTATGCATACCACACGATGGAATCACTGCACCTATGAGCTGCGACTGTTTTATGGAGGAGCAGTGGCCCTTCTCCTCTTGTTAAAAAAAAAAAAAAAAACCATTACATTTCGTTAATTATTTAAGACAT
>NW_020271881.1:843034-873988 GCF_003268045.1 Sipha flava | reverse complement strand
TCCTCTTGTTAAAAAAAAAAAAAAAACCATTACATTTCGTTAATTATTTAAGACATATTAGATACGGTTTAAAATATATTTAAAATTAGGTTGTTAAATATATATAAATAAAATATAATTTAAGCCGTGGTACAACCGGGTAACATGTGTCATCTTTTGAATGTAAGCTCTCCCTCCTATTCTCCTTTTTATCGTTCTGGACCCGATTCAATTAATGTGTTATTAACTTGAAGATTATTCACCGTAGTGATTATTGAATTCATAGTTGATCATTTATAAACCTTCACTTTTTCGATGAAACATTTTATGATGATCCGGTGTGGTCGAAAATTATGGATGCCTTCGGCTCTACAATAGTACACTATTGTTCGTTTATGATTTACCTGCGTCGTGGAATTTCTGTGACACGGGTTGACGGCGGACGTCACGAGTTTCGTCGTCGAACCCATCTTCGTGGGAGGTTTTACATTGTTATATTTTAAACACCGCGCTTCCTCGACGTGTACGTTGTTTTCATTAATGCTATACATTACGTTAGATTTTATTCTGCTAGTGTTTTACGCTGGTTGGCTTTCTTCGTATGATATGATACGCATATTCATATCATAAATAGATTTTTTTTTTCAAGAAAAACTATTATGTACCGTAAAATATATATATAAACTAAGGATGATATGATAGAAATCATAATTCAAATTATTTAGATTACGAGTTACAACACAGCACATCGATATATAGCCGGTATACATTTTTTTTTTTACGAAAACCGTATAAATTATTACCAATCATGACTTTTTAGACGGTGTGGAAATATTTATAAATAAATCGAAATTCCGTGGACACCGGTGGTTATTGTATATAAATATAAAGCCCGAGCAGATGGTCTGCGTCAATAGTGATTTCATTCGTCCGTTGTAATATTTTAAACCATTGAATAACATTCCAAAATAACAATTCCATAAATCGTTGTCATTTCGGAGGGTGCTACGGGCAACAAAACATATATGAATCGTACCCTTCGATTGTGATTCAACTTCTTTTTTATGCATCGACGCAAGTCATCGACAAAATGTATATGCGCTCACATGAAAATCTGTTTTATATATATAAGTAGCACCTGGCCTAAATGTCCTAGTAGATGGTCTGCTCCATTGGTGGTTTCATTCGCTTATTGTAATATTTTAAACCGTCGAATGACATTCCAAAATAACAATTTCATAATTCGTTGTTAGTTTGGAGGGTGCTTCGAGCAACAAAGCATTATGTGAATCATACACTTCGATTGTGGTTCACCTTCTTTTCTATGCATCGATGCATGTCATCGAAAAAATTCATATATTATGAAGCTTATGTGCAAATCTTAACTTGGGGCCTAAACATTTTTTAAAAAAAGTATTTAACAACTTTTTATAAAATATGATAGCCGGTGTTTATATTATGGAAGATAGTTTAGTAGATTTTTTATTTTAACTGTCTTAAAATGTTAACCACTTAGGGGTCGCAAAAAATAGTACGGGGGTGTTAAAAATTAATGAACAAATTGTTATTCATTCCAAAATGTATTAATTTAATCTGATTATCACGAATGTACAATAACATCAAATAAAATAGCGTATAGCGTAATCTTATAGTATAGGAAATAATTCGACATAAAAGGTATATTTTACATGTAGGTATGCACCGCGATGAGAATATAATTTTGATGAGTGATTATTGAAACTTATAAATATGTGTTTACGTTTTCATGCTGTTATCATATAATGATTTAATTAATTATATTTTATACGCAAAGCTTCTTTTTCCTGAGACGAATGAATAATGATACTATTACATAAAATACTACTTACTAATTTTCGACGAAACAAAAAATTAATTTAATTTAATTTTACCATTTTTTATTATTACGAGTATGTTAACATTTATGTAAGGTTAGCCTTGTATTCAATTTCCAAAACATCTTACAGTCATTAATGATTTATTTGATCAAATTCCGTATAATATACTTATTTATTTCACGTATAAGCATTTGTTCTATTTTGGTGTATTAGAGTTAATAAAACAAACAAATCAAATACTTTTTATCAATATATAATTCAATAACTATTTCAATAACGATGGTTTTTCTCTATGTTTATAATAACGCATTAACATTTAATTATATAAAATATAGATGTAGATCATATAAGAAACAATTAAATTTATTATATCAACTTTAAAACTATGATTAAAGGTTTAATTTAAAAAGTGTCCATAATAAAAATTAAATTTGATTTAAAAATAACTAATTTACAAAAATCGACTAATTTTGTTTTTTTTTTTTTTACTTTCTAGCACATTATTTCACAACCAGGTTCTTACAACCGAAGGCTTAAACCTAACCTAAAGGCTTAAACATGTAAGTACTAATATTGAATGGTTTTAATTTATTTTTATTAACATCTACAAGAATGTTGACATATCTTGAATATATTTGAGATGTAGAGTAATTTTATTAAAGTCAGTCATTACAGTCAAACTATTTATAGACAAAAACTTAAATATGAAAATGTTTTGAAGTATACAAAGGAAAGAGATAATCAAATGTAAATGTATTATATTAGTTCTAAATAAAATTGTGTATTATATCTTATTTTGTAAGTATAAGTTTATTTTAATTTTATATTTTCATATGCTTGTATTTTTCAGGAATGTCAAACTTATTTTTATCGTACTATTGTCATTGGCTTGCCAAACCATGGGACGTAATGTTTCCAACTTGGAACTTTCAAGATTATTGAGTAATTATTATTTTTTTATATTCACATGCTATTTCAAGCAATGCTCTGCAATTGTTGTGGAAAAATTGTTTCCTTAGTACCTACATCAAAATAATGTTTTTTTACGCCTTTTATTTTTAACAGTTTTATTATCTGATTTCTATAAACCTTTTTTCAAAACGCCCAAAAAGTGCTTGAAATTTGAGGAGGCGGCTCGAAAATCGTTCAAAATATATTTTACTATGTACCTACAACATACGTAGTGTAGTTTAAAAAAGGGACTTGTTCCCCCTCCTTTTTTGAGAAAATTTATTTTCATATATGTGTTTTATTTACATTATGTGTCAGATAATATAACTTTAATTGCGTTTCTATACAGCGGTTTTAATATAAATTTTTGTGTATTAGATTGGACCAATACCAGAAATATTTGTTTGACCATTTTACCGGACGTTATACTTACATCTTGCGTCATGAGATACACCGGACGTCCTGCAGGTGAGTCAACATTTTTTTATTGTACATCATATATATAAAAAACAATTAGTCACGTACCTAATAGGTTAGCGCATGGTATTTTTATAATAATAAGGAATACATAGAACATTATGTTATTATTTAAATATCATTTATTATAACTTAAGAACAAAAAATATTTTTGATCTACAATTGTCCTAATCCCTGCTTATAGGTACGGAACTTTATGCGGATCAAACTTAAGTAAACGCGCGTTTTTATTTCACGCTTAATTAATAATTATGAATCGTATATTATGAATTAGCCGCTAGAGCGTGATAATATAAATGTACTTTTTTTTTTTTAGCTTTCTTGCCATGGAGCAGCGGCATCAATAGCAAATGCTGTTTTAATGAGTGTGACCTAAGCAATTCGAAGATGACATGCCCCGATTCTAAGTATTTAATTTATTTATTTATACATGATTAATATGATCTAATAAAAATGTGTTTTAGTTTTCAGAATATTATTTAATTACTAATTAATTATCATTTAATAAATTATTTAATTTTCACTATGGTAATATGATCGAATTTGTATGTTAATGTCAGTAACTTTTATATAATTACTTTTCTCGATTTTTTTTATTTTGTTCGTTTAAAAAATGGTATGTATTTGTTCATATGATTAGAAATATTAGTTTGGCTCAGCATCTTTTAAAAATTCTAGCGATGCTCTCCAAACTTGAATACATTCATCTCCAAACACTACAACTCCAATTATTATAATTTCTGTGTGTATGAAAAATATTTAATTAATAAAAATATAACAAACAATAGTTTCTGAAGTTTAAGATAAATAACTAAACCACCAATGTTTCTTCGTAGTTTTTATAAATGTTTATACTACTATTAATAAATTGTAAAAGTTAAACCAATTTGTAAAATATTATTTCTAATATATAAATATTATCATGCAATATACAGGGCTAAGGAAAATTTATCTGAAGTAAAAAAATTATTTACTCTCAAAGAATTTCCTATTCCAACAACACCAACCACCACTAGGCCTGCAGATGTGGACAATGAAAAAGCACAAGAAGATTTATGCAAAGCCGTCATGCATGCAAAGGAATACATGAATAAATTAGGTCAGTATCTTGATTAGCATAGTGCAACACAAATTCCCCTCTTTCAATAGCATACAATATAATTTAGTACACCTATAGCAAAAAGTCAGCCATATGGTTAGGTTATATATATTATTATATTGTATATTAGTATATTTTTATATTGACCGTATTCATTTGGGTTGAGTTGGGTACAAATATTTTAGGGTCTTTTAATATAATTATACATTTAATTATCTATAACTACAAGTATTTTATAAATCTCAATAGGAAAAAATAATCTATATACTAATTGAATAATAATAAATAATAATAATAAATATAGTCTACACTTGACCCAAACAATATATTTACAAAATGTACTAACTCTATTCTATTACAATTCAATACTTAGCCGTATGTTCAAGCAATAAAACACTGAGGTGGTCCATCTTTTACTAATTTGAATTTATTTATTTAACTCATGTTTAAATTCAACTATAAAATTATTTAGTCTTAACTTTCTTGTCTGTAATTAATTATGATTGTTTAATATTTCAGAGTTTCGTCAGTATGCTGTTCGTTTGACATGCTTAGCTTCTCTGGGTGAGCTTAAAACTGTAAAGGAGTAAAAAGTTAAATCACTTGGAGAATGAAGATGAATATTCATATAATTTAGGTCATAATACTTTATTAATAAATATAATAATTAATTATCAATTTTTTTTTTTAATATTACTCTTTGTATTAATGCATAACAAATAATAATATTTTTTACTTTTATATTCTTAGTTTATTAATGAACTTATTGATTTAGCTATATAACACTGTAAAATGTCATAAAATTGTTCAATTATCATTAAAATGTATTAGTTAAGTATAATATTAGTATTAGTAATAGTATTAGTTCATAAAAAATATATTTTTCAAAAATCCGTTAAGGATGCGTAAGGCCTTAAATGTTAAGTAACAGTAATATAGAAATATTTTGTAAAACAAATTATTTACTAGACTTTTATTACTTTATTCATTATCCCAGTTTTATTAATATTGATCTAAAAAAACATTGAGACTTTGTGGTTCAGTCGAATGTTAGAAATTCTGGGTATTATTCATATTATTTATTTGAATATGAATACAAATATTGAGTTCAGAAAGAAAGTTATGAGTAAATATTGAATATCTAAAAGATTAAAAAAAAAAAAAAAAATAATAATCATTGATGATCGTAAAATGAGTTGATTATCTATTTAGTTTGGCTGTTAAGTCTTGCATGCAACATTAGGTTAAAAATTTGTAATTTTCAAATTATTTTTGATAAAGATTTTATGATAAATTACAATCCTATTGTTTACTTAATAGTAAATAACAAAGAAAATGAAAAAAAAATCATTATAAGAATATTTATCACTAAAGATTTAAATTAGATATAATACAAATAAACAGTTATATCCAATTTAGACTTATACGCTCGAGTGGGTGGTTTAATGACTATATAATTCTATATTGGTAAACAGTAAATTAAAAATCATATAATAATATGTGAATACATGATTAATAATATTGTTATGAAACAGAAACTAAAATAAACAAACATTGTTTTAAATGGAGGAAAAATAATTACATTCATAATATTAATGGAATATATTACAAAACACTTCTACAAAATAATAATTTACTTCTTTCAATGTATTGCATCGGTGATGCATGTGAATCGATTGAATTTAACATCATTTATGCCATCATAAATATATTCTAAAATCAAAGATATCATGTAACCTATCATTATATAAGCAGGAGTGCACCCAAAGGGTATACTAAATATACGCCGTATACTCTCAACATTATTTTGGAAAATGTAATCATGAGACTTGAGAGTAAACATATTGTACGCTAGTTGCTGTATATACTGGTTTTAATTTTGGCCTTATTTTGTAGTAGACATTCAGTTTTCCTCCAGTGACAATTAGTGTGAATTAAACAAATACAATGAAGTAACTATTGATGGTATCAGTTCATTTAAATTATTTTAATTTTATGTGCATTTTCAACGTATACATTTCAGTTTTTCATTAATATATATATATATATATAACATTTTCCTACCACCAACATCTAAATAATAAAAATGTCCATATTCAGACATTTGTTGGCGCAGTACGCTCTCGATAAAATTTGACAAGAATATTTGCGCACGAGTACAGTGTAATGGATCAACAGAATCATAAATTATCCCTGTTTCTGTTGCTGAGACGTGCACAGTTATTAATAAAGGTGTGTTACGACTGTAGCTAAAACACCTTAAACAAGTGCAAATTAGTAAGGTACGCCGTACTAAAGTCACGGTACACGGCACACCCCAAATCACTGAAGCTGTTCGATCGATACGTACGATTGAACGTTGTTCACTGGCAGACATTAATCATTGAACACGCGATTCGAGTCCAAAATTTCGTTCGGGAACAGTGCTGGAAATGGAAAAAAAAATCATTCACCACTATCACATTCAGAGGTTATAAAATTATTACTGTCGTTCTGTTATCCGGGATTATTATGGTTATCGTTGATAACACGATGATGATGATACGACTTCAGTGTACCGATGATAAGCGATAACGGACGTGTTCCGAAGTCCGTGACGTGCAGAGACCGCAACCGAAACAGTTGACTCTTCTTGTCAGTTCTTTTTTTTTCAGCACGCACCGATGCCGATGGCACTATCGATCGGCAACGAGCCCAAAGCAGTTTGCAACGCATATGAGACCAAGGGTGGATCGTGGAACGAGTAACGTAACCTAATGTCAGTGATCGTTCGATAAATGTACAGAGTGAGCAATTTATAAGTTACCACAAGTGATCGAAAACCGTGTGTTCATACGTCCGGATGAAAATTATTTTTTTTTCAGCATTGAACCGTGGAATAAGTTATTTTTTTTCCATATTTTTATTTGTGTGCCCATAAACATATACTTAACACAATACAAATATCGATTGCCAGTATAGATAATTTTATTTATTTATTTTTTAAACACTAGCCATTTAGCTAACAAGAGAAGGCTGCGATTTGTGTGTGCAGATCAATTTTGATTTCTGAAATCTCTTATTGCATAAAATAATAAACAAATATGAATTAGTCATAGATTGTTCACTTCTGTACAATAATGAAACATTCAAACGTTTCAAATATTTACTATGTGCTTCAAATACCTTATTCAAACAATAAAGATAAAATATAATAATTCATATTTATTATTGTTATGAAATCATTTTAAACATTGCTTTTAAAATACTTATAAACATTTGTTGATCCAATAAAATATATTTCATCATAATTATTTCGTTGCTTTAATATATTTTGAATACATTTGTAATATATCAATTCAATACTACTATTTTTTTTAAAAAAGTAATTGACGCTATACTTATTTGACATGTATTGTTAAATAAATCATTTTTTTTTTTTATATGATTCGTATTGTTTCTTGTTTTATGAAAATGTTTAACCATTTTGTTGGGCACAAATATAAATTGGTCGAAAAAAAAAATTGATTTGAATAAACATTTATTGTAATCTTAATCTTATTTTAAAGAAAATTGATAACAGTTTTTTATTACCTAATAAGGATAATAATTTGAAATTTGTAACATCATAAAGTTTTACTAAAAAATTATTTCTTCTATATTTATCATATTTGCAAGTAGCTTAAGTTTATACTATCATAACCTAAAGTAAGATATTGAAACTATCTTTAGTAAATTAAATAATACTATAATTTATAAATATATTTAAAAAAAAAAGAAGTTTATGAATTTGTTATAAGACAATATACTGCTTCTCTGGTAAAACAATGTACAAAAAAAATTATATTTTTGGGTATTGTAGTTCAAAATCAAATCAAAGTTTTGCATTTACATCATTGTTTTACCAGAAAAGCAATATGTATTTTTATTAAGTAATAAACTATCAAATTAATAAAATATTTTCTTTATTTTTAAGGTTGGATAGTTGGCGGTAAATACATGGCAAGAAAAGTTTTATGAAGTATTATGAAATGTATTTCATCTATGTTTGAAGTGTTTGAGAAGACTAGGAACGCTTAAAAGTAAAGACAATTTTATAAAACATTTACTAAGTGTATTTAATACATTAATACAATATTTTTTTCTGTTGAATCTATCTAATCACATTGAATACTAGCTTTTGAGAGTTTCATAGCTATTATTCATTGTATAAAATTGCTGAAAATTAATGAATTTACGTTTTATGTTACCTTAAATGTTTAAATGCTATTCTAACATTATTTCCAACATTAGTGAGCTTGTTAAGACTAGTAATGAATAATAATATTTGTAGTGAATAAAATGAATAACCACCGATTTAATATATCAGTACCTACATTGATGTTAGAATATTATATAATATAACAATTCACAATATTTTTTTTTGCAGATTTAATTGGCCATTAGTAAGCGAATATTTGAAAAATGTGTCACGTGATTTAGATATTTAATAAAAATATTAACAACTTTTTCATTTACAAATAATTTTCCATGTTATTGATCCGCAACATCTGTTATAGATATTGTTCATGGTCAAGTTTTGACAAAAAAAATTCCGTTATATAACATAAAAAAACCAGATCCTTACAGTGTAACAATTATGTTTATTTAAAAATCAATAAATATTGTATTTATAAGAAAAGATAAGGTATAGATTAAGATGTATAGGCAAATTATACAGTATTTGATAATTATTCAACATTTTATAAAGTACAACTGCTTACAATAATTATTTTACACGTGTTTTATAGGTACGGTTTTCAAAATTTGAATGAAATATAATAACCTTAGTTAAAATATAACATACATTAATTGCGTACATGTACAAATATTTATATTTTCTTTTTAAATTTAAAATTTCATTAGAAAAAATGAGAGCATACGACAAGTGTTTAAACTAAGGCTAGTCGCTGACATGCAATTTTCAGTTGTACGATAGTTACGCAACAGTTTCATCATACCGCACTCACAAATGTAACTCTACTATCATGTCACATTATGATACATAGGATGTAATCGCGTAATCGAACGATTTGTGACAAAACACAAACTTATTAATTGGTCAAACTGATTAGTTGCATGTGAGCTGACTGTCATTTATCACTGTGGAAGTCACTCATGCGATTAAACTGTTGCGCAATCGAAAATTGCATGTCAGCGACTAGCCTTACGCTCGTAATTTCGTAAGGCTAATCGCTGACATGCAATTTTCAATTGCGCAACAGTTTAAACGCATGGGTGACTTCCACAGTGATAAATTGACAATCAGCTCACATGCAACTAATCAATTTGACCAACTAATAAGTTTGTGTTTTGTCACAAATCGTTCGATTGCGCGATTATGTCCTACATATCATAATGTGACACAATAGTACAGTTACATTTGTGAGTGCGGTATGATGAAACTGTTGCGCAACCATCGCACAACTGAAAATTGTATGTCAGCGACTAGCTTAAAGGTACGATATCAATACTATTCGATTGTGATCAAGATAAAAATTATTATATAATGACTATGAATTGTTACATGTTCGATCAGGGTATTTTATCGTTATCGGGTTATCATTCTGATCAGTCGGTCACGTGACTTAATATTTTTGTCATACCCTCAGTAAGTCTAATTTTACGACTAATCGAAATCTGTTACATCTTCTTCTTCGTCTTCATAATTTTTGTTAATTTCCAAAGGATTAATTTTAGGATTAATTTTTATTTTGTTAAAATTCAAAGGATCGTAATCTTCATCAATATAATTACCCGAAAAATCGGGTTTATCCATACTAGTTAATTTATCGTTATTCCAAGTAAACTCGGTTTCATATTTGTTCATTAAATCAAGTCACCGCAAACAGAGTTGGTGTTGGACATTCCATGTTCGAAAGCAGATACGGAGCCAGAGCAAATGTTAAGCAGGCGTGGGTCATAAGTACCAACATCTCGATTACTTCCAATTCTATTTTGAAGCTTACATGATTTTTATTTATGGTGCATAGATTCAGTTTTATAATATTACTTAAACTTATAAACACTGCTCGACTGTAGAAAAACGGTATAATTATGCTTTCATATTGCGGCACTCGTTCGCGAGTGTTGTAACTGTTGTAAAAATATCTAAAGGTGCTCATATTTATGGTGTTGCTATATGATTTTTAGATATTTGCCGCTACTACAACATTAATTAGCATTAAAGGCGAAACATACAATCCTGATAACGCGGTAAGTGTATTTTTTAAACACTAAATTTTTAACTAAACTACGCGATTACGTTTATGGTGTAAATCCCTCTATTAAACGAAGTATCCACTAAAGCGGCTCTTGGTTGGGAACCTATATCGTGTACTTGAAAACATATCTTCACCACCTGACGAGTTCGAAACGTTATTTAACGAAACCACAACTAATACGGGCTCATCGTCAAATGTTATCGATCTTTAAACAAATGATGTATTAACAACTGTAGACGATCTGTTATCAGTTAACGAAAAAATGAACGCGACTGGTCCCATAAAGTTGATTCTGTCCAAACAAATAACAAATGTAATTTTTATTAATACTGTATTTTTATATATTTTTTTAATTTTTTAATGTTATTTTTTTCAGATACGTACTTTGAGTGATAGTGATAACGATGAATCCGTTGAAACCGAATGTGTGTCTAGTAAACTGAACGAAGAAAACGGGAAAAATACGAACGTAACGATCCAAAAACCTAAAGGTAAACCGAAATATTTATTATTTAATTTTTTTTGAACTCATAAAATATTTATTACAGATGTGGTCACAACAGATATAATAGCGATTCTGATTGCGATCAAAATATTGAACGTAAACGTCGTAGCAGCCGTAGTAAACATCGTAGACAGTGTTCTGAAAAATCGACTCGTAGTAATCACAGTAGCAGAAGTAGTAGTGATAGTAATTGTAGCAAAGTTAGTAGAAGTAGTAACAGTAATAATAAAATAAGCAATATAAATGATACCGATAATATTGACGCTAAAACCAATAATCAGGACAGTGTTCCATTAGAGAACGCTACGATTGATGATACAAATATGGAATCTGAATACGATATGGATAAATGTGTATCATCGATTAACTTGCCCGACAAACCGAAAAGATCTAATAAAAAAATTTATTTACAACTGGACGATAACGATGAACTACCGGACAGTATACAAGTTCTGAGAAATAAACAAAAATTCATCGATGATTATAATCGTTTTTCTTGTGAATTTTATAATCCGATATTTAAAAAAATCTTAACAGACGCTGAGAGAGAAATATCTTTAATATCTATCAAGTTTTATCAAGATTATTATAAATCTCAAACTTTTAAAAATCATAAAATTAAATATTTAAAAGGATCCCCGGAATTAAAATTTGATAACGATAGTAGTACTGAAATCTTCTATTATATTAAAATAATTCCCTGGGTCGTGATTGGCCGGAAAACTTTTTAAATCCCGCGGAGGGTTTTTCGTTTCTTTGTCGACCGTTTCCCGTAGACTTTTGTCTCCCATATCTATTTTAGTTAGGGGTCCGTTTGATTTTCCGACCCGTCGTTTTCCCGATGCGACCGGATGAAAATCCGAAATTTTCTTGACTAAGCACCAGCCCAACGGAGCGTTCTGTACCTGTGCCTCTCGCGCCGCCGTGACGTTTCGCTCGCACGTTACGTCACCGGTCGGCGGTCGTGGCTCTACCTTATCTCCCTGTCGAACGGTTTAAATGCCCGAATTATCCTCTACGTTTTCAACTCAACAGGTAGATAGGTTGTAGTCGTAGGTCCCGATAGGTCCCCCGTAGGGTACAGGTTTCGTTTCCGAGCCATCGCCGCCGGCGTTCTTTGCAGGATTTTCGCCGCCGTCGGCGGATACTCTGCCGTGGCCGTCAACTTGTATGGGTGGTCATTTCTGTTCTCGCGGGATCTGTTTTTTTTTTCCGTCCGTTGCGTCCGATTTTCGCCGCCGTCGTATCTTATTGACGAGAGTGTTGATCCCGTTCGCGGTTTCTTTTTTATTTATTTTCCGCCGCCCGTCAAGTCCGTTTTTTTTTTTGGTTTCAAACTTTTTTTTGAAATGGAAGGAAATGAAAACTTTTATGATATTATGAAGGTAAGAAAAACCAATAACTTTAGCCTTCTTCGTACTATATGCTATATATATGTTTTTCAAATTTGTTAATTACATTAATTTTTATTTGTTTTACCAAAAAATAAAAAGGAATTTGATTGACATTAATGATTTTTTTATAAACACAAACAGATATAAAAATGAAATACAATATTGATCACACACATGATTATTAAATCTATCGTTCGACTATGATTTAATTGTGTCTTTAAATGATGTTAAATAACTATAAATTTGTTTTTTAAATATGTTGAATACATTAAATTTGATTTATTTTTCCAAATAATATAGGGATATAGCTGTTGTATGTTTTCATTTTACTTTGGAATGGGATTGAATTCAATGTGTTATTAGTGCTAATGATACTATTTAAAACGTACACACCTATAAAATAATGAAAACATGGTATGTATTACATTTGTTAACTCTTTTTTTTCTATTACATATATAAGATTGTTATTTTTTCCGGTCTTTGTAAAAGAGTCTTGCAGTATCAGTCCGAATACTTAGATTAAAGGAAATAAAATTTATTATGATATTATAAAACAATAAAACGCAGAAAGTTTTACATTTTTGTAAATTATTTTCCTTATAATTTATACACTTTAAATATGTTTATAAAATTTGATAGTTACATTAATTTTTATTCGCTTTACCAGAAAATTATTAAGTCAAAGCTATTGTTTTACCGAGAAATATGAGGAGATATAGGTAATCGGATGTTTTCATTACATATATCTGCAATATATGTAATATATTATATTATATATTAATACAATATATAAAATATATTTGTTTTAGTAAATGAGTCTTATAGTATCAGTCCTTACAATTAGATGAAAGAAAATGAAAACATTTATGTGACATTATGAAAACAATAAATCCCAAACAGTTATAAAAATTAAAAATCAAATTATAAGCAATACTTTTTATAATTCTATTGTTCACGTATATGTTTATTAACTCTATCGTTCGACTATGAATCAATTGTGATTTTTACCATACTATATCTTTTAATTGTGTCTTTAAATTATGTAAAATACATTCACTTTGATTTATTTTTCCAAATAATACAGGAGATAGATGTTGGATAATTTCCATTATACTTTATTCTTTGGAATGAAATTGAAGTCAATGTGTTATTGGTGCTAAAGATACTATTCAAAATAAACATAACTATAAAATAATGAAAATATGGTATGTATTACATTTTTTAACTCTTTCATTCAATTACATATATATATAGAATGTTATTCTTTCTGGTTTTAGTAAAAGAGTTTTACAGTATCAGTCCTTACACTTAGATGAAAGGAAATAAAAAACTTTTATGATATTATGAAGATGAGAAAAACCATTAAGTTATACCTTCTTTGTACTATAAGCTTTAAGTGTTTTTAAAATTTGTTAATTACATATTCACTTTTATTTGTTCTACCAAAAATTATGAGGACGGAGCTATTGTATATTATCATTGAGAAGGAAAGTGATTGACATATATGATATTTTTATGAATACAAACAGATATAAAAATTAAAACACTTTTTATAATTCTATTGTTCACATATGTTTATTAAGTCTATCGTTCGACTATGATTTAATTGTGTCTTTAAATAATGTTAAACAACTATAAATTTGTTTTTTAAATATATTAAATACATAAAATTTGATTTATTTTTCTAAATAATATAGGGAGATAGTTGTAGCATGTTTTCATTATATTTTATTCTTTGGAATGGAATTGAATTCAATGTGTTATTGGTGCTAATGATAATATTCAAATCAAACCTAGCTATAAAATAAAGAACACTTGGTATGTATTACAATATTTAACGCTATTATTCCTCTATGGTATAAATATCTTTTTAAAATATCTTAAACTATATATTGATTATTTTGCTCATAGTGGGTTGCAGAGTAATTAATTAACGAATGCTCAAACACCAGTGTAGTACTGTTGTACCCAAGAGCTTGATTATTACACTTTTCTCCTAATATTATAAGAAAAAATTATAGTCTTAGTATAGTTTACCATATTTATTTTAACCGTATCTTACTGAAACGTTTTATATAATTATAAAAATATTTGCTTTGATTATGTTATGTTTCATATTTGTATACATTATCTTCACATATTCTTTAAGCTTAAAAGCACAAATATGCTATGATTACAAGAAACTTTCACACTCTGTTTTTCATAAATTATTTATATTTTTATATATTCATTCTGTATATTTTTTTTAAATATTGTCGATAAGTACTTTTATGTTCTCTGAATGTGAGAAAGGAGTTGGCGACCTCCACGTGGTCTTTCTTGGATGCGTTTTTCACTGAGAATGATTATAGTGTAAAACGCAACTAACGCCAACATTAATGTATACACACCTATTATAAAGTATTCACTTATCGCTCAAATTTTTTTTTTCAGATGACATCAAGGAATGTCTTACCCCATTTTTATAGTTTTTTGTATACAGACTCTCTTTGTATATATATTCATTATTTATTATTGAAAAAATACTTTTTATGCATTAAGTCTTCTTACTTAGAACCAACTGTACTGTATTTGAAAGTTTTTTTACTTTGATAATTTCATATCTAAAAAAATGTCAAGTTATCTAGCGTTTATAAGACTTATAAATTATTGTATCTAATTTATTTTAATAAATGTGTCCCTTCGTTTTGCTATAGGTTAGGTTACTGGAGAAGATAATGTTTTTGTTATCATAAATATATATTTTATTCGGTAACTGAAATATCAAGATCTATATGCATATTCATACCTTTTTTTTTAAATTCTATGCCAGTCTATTAAATATAATAGATTATACACTTATGTAACCTTTAACTATTGTTGAGAAGACACTTAACTTTGTAAGAGTACTATTATTATGTTTGATTATTTTCAATTACACTGCGGTTTGCCCTCTGCTATTTCAATTTTTTTATGTACATATAAATGTTTTATATATTTATTATATTGGTTTTATACGTTTGACACCATGCATCGATTGTTAGTATAGTACCGTAAGTATGGTGCCGTAGTATTTTTAAGAAAACAATTAGGTGGGGGTCTTCTAGATAGCGAACGCCTTTGACGCCGAAGGCGTATCAATTTTCCACTCGTATATTATCAATAGTTAATAATTATCACAAGTAGTATTGCATGATAAGTCGTACCTACATAAAAGTGTTTTGAATATTATTAATTGATATTATTAATTATTAATTTATATTATAAATATTAATAATTTATATTATTAATTAATAATTACTTATATTAAGCAAATTTCACCCGGAGCGAGGTACACAGAAGCTATACATAATACAAACATAATAATTAATAAAGTTTAACATACTTTTTCTTAAATAGTATATTGTACAGTCTCGATGTCTCCGTGGGTACGTTCGAAGGAGAGTTATCAGAACGTGGATATAAAATGAGAAAATTAAAATGATAACGAAAATTAACGAGATAATAAAATGAGATATGTTCAGTTTTATAAAGAATTTAAATAAAAATTGAATAATTTAAATTTATTTTAAGTGAATATTAACATTAATCCATTATTAAGTAATTAAGATGGATGGTATAAAATCAATTCTCATCATGGCAACTATGTATAGTATAGGTATATATTTCTATAGATACTTATATTTCGTATTCCATAAAACAATAACATTCGGTGTTTTATTACGTGCTTTAAATATTATAGTATTTTGTTTACGTTTAATTATTTGACAAACATAAGCATCATATTGTATTGTTAAGTAAGGTTGTATGGATAAACAGATAAATGATAATCAAGGATATTCAACAGTTTTGTTTTAGTATTTATCAAGTTTCAATAATTTGATTGTGCTGCGGCAGCCGTGTTTGAACCGTAAAACGTGCCAGGAATACTGTTTATTCGACGTGTTCGCGTTGGACACACTGGTCAGACAGGCTGATTCGTTGAATACACTTCATCGCTGGTTCACTTTCTTGGTTTTCAATCCATCATTCAACCGCACGACTGAACGCTTTTCGAGATGGCCATCGGAGATTATCCCGCTGAATACAATCCTAAAGTGCACGGGCCCTACAATCCTGCCCGTTTCTACGAAACGCCGGATACGCCATTCTCGCAAGTGAAACTCGGCGAGGTGTCTACTATTTTAACATTATTGCGTTATACGTGAGAAACGTAAATGCTTACAACTCGTTCCCCTTCTTACTATTATACGCATTGTCCTCGCCATTCCGGAGAGTCGTACCGAGGCTTTTTCATCCTGAAGCACTGCGCCCCTTAGGTTTTAGGGTTGTCACACTCGCAGCTTTTAATATGTATAATACGATTCGGAAAAATCTGAAAATTGTTATTAGGTTTCTAGCAAAACAAGAAATAAAATTTCTTAAAATAAGTTAATTACCTATTTAATATTTGCTCTGTGGTATTGTTAAACTGTGTGTAGTTTTGAAGATAAAAAATGGATTTATAGATTTAATTTGCACTATAAAAATTCTTCTGTATGTGTCCTTCACTTAGAAAATATTTTTTCAGTTCTCATTATACAGTAGAACCCGTTTAAGACGCTCTCCAAGGGACCAGTTAAAAATAGCGTCTTAAGCAGGAAATCGTATTACGCGGAAACATAAATTTTTTTTACATATTTTTTACAAAAAATTCTTTTACATATTGTACATATTAAACATGTACCTATTATGTTTTTTTTTACTTTGCTGAGTGAGTTATTACATTTATATTGCATATTATTTTATATTACTTATTTCAAAAAAATCATCTAGCGGCATATTTATTTATTTTAATGGTAATTAATTTCAATTAAATCGTCCATCTAATTAGTAGTTATTATTATTATTTCAGTGACGAATTTAGGGGGGGGGCTAGAGGGGGCGATGGCCCTGGGTGACATAAGATTTTTACATAGTCCATTTTATGTTGATGAACAATAATATAAATAAGTTAATTTTTTTTTTTTTTATCTAAAATAATATTCTAAGATTGAAATTATTCATAGGAGGAGGGGGAGGGACAAAAAACCTCTCCTTCAAAACGTAAATAAGCAAAAAAAAAAGTCTTAGGTATAATTTGTGGTACAATACGTAATACGTAATCCAAATAAAAAATTTATAATTTGTATATAATAGAGATATATAATAACATAATATAATAAATTAAAATATAATAATAATAAATAAACCTATTTTATATTTGTGACTAATTTATAAAGATAACATATTGTTTAAAGTTTAAACTGTGTTTTCTTTTTCTAATAACTAAAAATTGTTTAATGGAAATTTTTGATTAAATAGTCAATGGGAACTGGTTCCATCAGAAAATACATTAAGTGAACAGTACCGTGCCTAGTATAATTAGCACCCGCTGCTAAAAATCATTTTTAGCACCCTCATCCCCCTACAAAATATTTTTGAACCTATAATTATAGCTTAACTTAAACTATAAGGAGACTACTTAAGAATATGGGGTTTTATGTAACTACTTATTTGGTATTTATTAAATTAATAAAAGAAATAATCAACGACTAAAGAACAATATAAATAATAGAACTCAAACTGATTCTTCGACGCTATGTTTTCTCACTCTGGTCTACCTACTTGGACAAGTTACTCCCGAATTTCGTTTTTAGATTTAAATCTATAGTTCCCGTTATACCAGACAAAGTATGGTTCAACGATCTCACTCTTTCCAGATCCCTCGTAATCAAATTTAACCGATTACGCACATCATCTCTTACCATGTTGCTTACAAATTAAATCTTAAGGATTTCCTTCCAGTAATGCATTTATCGGGAGTATTGGGTGTACAATTCACAGAGACTCCCGGTTTTAGGGAGCCTCATGATCTTTTCTGATTTACCTTTGTCCCTTACAATATTTCTACTATATTCTGTAATATACACATATTATGTTGTCTATTTTAATACAATAACAATAAATAATAATATGTCTGGACATTTTCACATGGGCCCCCTATCTTCAAGTTCCGCCACTGTTCCCTTCTCTGCACACTCCATTCAGAAAAAAAATCTATATTCTATCTTATATTCTCCTTGACTGCTCTTCCTTTCCTACCAAATACAATATCCTAATTAGTCTCTCAATAACCCATTCAATACTTACAGTATTCTAAATTTCAAAATATGCTCCGATTCTAATTATTTTCTTCATTCATTAGGCTGATATCTGTATACAATCTTTTATTATTTTAATAATTTTATAAATGATATATTATTGTTAATTTGTCATCTCTTCGATTTCGGGGCAAAAATAAATACCAATACTAAAAATAAATTAGCAACACCGCCGATCAAGACAATGTTAATGATGTCCACTATGCGCGATATCATGGCGTTAAACGTGTTAAATATTTTGAATTAAATAATATGGTTAACTTTCAGTAATTTTACTTAGATTATGAAAAAACTTTTGGCGCCCGGTGCATACGCACCCCCCTAGGCACGGCCCTGAGAGTAAATACATTAAAAACAAAAATGTAACAAATAAATTGGAAAGCGCTTGAAACGATAACGATAATGTAAAGGCTGTTATACGGCCTACCAATGGTTACTAGAAAGTGTTGGGACTTATCTAGATAGATTTTTGTCATATTTTATCTTATCTTGGTAAATAACGCTAAGTTATCTAATTACTTATCTAAGATAACATTTTTACTTATCTAGATAATTATCTGTATTTTTACCAAGATTAGAGTTATTTTTATTCTTGCATATAATTCAGAGCAATAGTATTTTTATGTGATTGATTTTAAACATTAATCAAAAGAGAAGTGTGACCTAACATTTTAATTATTTATTCAAGATTAATTAATAAAAGGAATTTAAACAAATTTTATTTATTTTCGATAAAGTAATTTTTAAAATTGTGTTTATATAAATTATGTTTATTTTCAAAAATCATATTTTTTTTAGCTATAAACATATTTATAACCTTTGAAAAATCATTTTTACTTAGTTCCTAAAAACAAATTATGAACAATAAAATATTGCAGAACACTGCGATATTACCTTGTTTTGAAACACCAACTCAGTTGTAATATTTTAATATTTTTATGGATACGGAATATAGAATTTTGAAGTTTTCAAACAATTTTTAAAAATGAATTGGTTATGGCTTGGATCACATTTCTGATAGTTGGTTTTATTTTACCTCAATGAACTTGTTGCTTTAACAAGAATGTTACTTCAATGATAGATATTGAAAATACACAGGCACAACTTTTTTTTCATCTGCGTTTGAGCATTAAATGTTTTCAAAACTTAGCAAAAAAATACAAAAATTTGTTACATTTTTGTTGTAATAAATTCATCAAATATAAAAATAAATAATAATAATCATATTTCCAATTTTTTACATAATAATAGTACTAATGATTGATCTTTATTTTATTTTTCTAAAATATTGTTTTAATTTATTGACTGTGGCATAGATTTGAAAATGAACTATTTATTTGCGTATTATGTGACATACCAGACCATGTTTGCACTTATAAATATTATGCCATTTGGAAACCATTTATAATTGTTTGATTTTCGCGACTGGCAGAATAAAACATTATATAAAATAGATGAGTGGTTCCGTCATTAAGAATTATTTTATAAGATAACTTAGGAATCATTACTTAATACTAATTTTCTTAAATCTTAACTTTAATTAACACAATTAATTTTGAATGCATTGTGTTAATGATTTGTTATGTAGCAATTCGCCTTCTAAACAAATGTATTAATATTAATTAAAATAATGATTGAGTTTAAAATTTAAAACCACAACACTTGTATGTATAGAAAAATTAAATTATTTATGATGTTTATATGTGTTTAGTGTAATTTATGTTTAGTTTTAAATACAAATAGATAATAGATAAAATAACATTAACAAGAGTGTCTATGACTTCTATTTTTGGACCAATCAAATTGGTTAAAAATTCAAATAGACGATATTCCAATAAATTTTCTGTGCCGTCTACTTATTTCCTGTTGTTGAATATTATTTAATAAATATGATCCACTAAATATAATCGTATCTCAAGACTTCGTTAAATTCGTTTACCACCATTTCCTTTTCCGTTTTTTTTTTTTTATTTTTGTTGTTTTTTTTTTTTTTAAATAGAATGAATGAAGATAAACGATACGCTAGGGACTTGTGAATTGACAGAAGACATTGTTTACAATGTTACACGAGAACAAACTGTGAACAACTAATGGATAGTCCGGTGAACAACCGATACAAAATAGTGCTCGATCCTAAGCGTACACACTATGTTTGTAACTCGTAACATGTAAAATTCAACTCTGTTACATTACGGGGCGCTACACTACACCTAAATGCTCCGGTGTGTACCCGGCTCAATATGAAAACAAAATTCGCCAAGTGTACCATAATGGCGCAATCACTACTCAATCTCAGTTGCTCAACGAACAGTAAAAGCATATCTTGTGCTGCTGAAGTTTGTCTTGCTCCGTATGCACTACGTAAGAGATTTAAACGAACAAATTATTGATATCTCATGATAATTGGCCAAGTACAGTAAACATTTTTCGAAAATACCGTTAGCTCATTGTCACGCATGGTTTTTGGCTAACACAATAGCCAATAATACGTATCCTGCCAAACTACCAGGTGGGACTCACCTTGTCCGGCCTACGGTCAGTATTTTTATAATTATTACAAATCGCAAGTCCGAAGGACGAATTGTATTTGTTACGACCAGCGCTCATGGATACATTCCATCATCAGCACGTGAGTTTCGTCTGGTTGAGAATGGCCAATATAGATCATGAAAATATATTAGCCTCCTATTCGACAACTCATATTTATTTATTCAAACAGATGGCTGTCCGATCACAATATACGTTTATCAATAGTATATGATTACTTCATAAGATTGTAGTTATTAACAGTTTAAGAAAGTAATAAACAGGGCCGGACTGGGTCAGAAATTTCTACCCGGGGGGAGGGGGGGTGCACTTAGATATACCAAAGGTTAGTAGTCAAATTGTTTAAATCTTTCTTTTTAACAATTTTTTTTTTCTGAGTTCGACGAATAAATATTTTTATACTTGTGTTCAAGCCACAATAACGAATAATGATAAAATGTCAACAAACACGTCCAATGTTGCACGTGTTTAGAAATAAATTAACAACCTAACTACAACCTACATTATTAGAACTCTTTGGTTGCTAATTTCGATCGCAGATAAAATACAAAAAATAGACCTTTTATGATCGAAATTTTTAAATTAAATGATTAAACAACTCCAATATTATTATTTCTGCACCGCACATTAGAAATCGACCGATATTTTTTTTTTGTAGTTATATCCGTCGATTTGTGGTTTAAATTTTGATGTTAATGTAATTGATACGATTACGGAATATCTATAATAAAAGTAAGAAAACTGTACTTTAAACTGAGTTTAAACTTTATTTTGAAGAAGGTGAGTACTAATTTATATTACGATCCTGTTTTATAAGCTTTAATTTCTACCGAACAATCACTGAATTTAAGTGTCAACCACGCCAAAGTTTGATTATCAACCGTGTACCTGATAGATCTAACTACGAAAAATAATCCTAAGCCTAACTGCGCTTTAGAATAAGCCGAATAAAACCTGATGAATTTTATCATTAACTTTATTGTTTTGAACACTTTGAAACTATTTACTATGCTTACTGTACAAATTTCTTCGTTCTGTATTATTTTTCGTATTACGATTAATAATTAATCATAATACACTTAATATAATAATAAATCTGATTCGACTATCTATAATCGTATCAAAATGTAAAGTGGTTATATATAATTCAAATGTTAAACGAGTGAAGATTTCGTGTGAAAAATAAAATTGCAATAACATAAAAAAAAGAAAAAACATTTTACATTTTAAATATTTTCATGCATACAGTAACTTTATTTTTTGGCTCATTTTATACAAATTTCAAACGGTGGGTTTTAAATAAAGAAAACCGTAGCATATCATTGTACAGCTTTAGTTGGTATAACATCGACTGCTTGCAATAATACATGTATTAGGGAGTCTATGTTCTCATCAGTTATGTTGATGCTTGCAAGTAGTCTGATACTCGGTTTGGGCAGTTTGTATTCATTTTTGTATAAATATGCAGCCGTCGTAATCGCAAATCCTTTAGGAATACACTAAAAAAACAAAAATGTGAATTATTTCGATTTAAATTAAAGACAAGTTAAAAAAAATTATTTATTAGTATTGTTTTCTAATAATGTGTTTATCTAATGAGCCAAACTTATTAGAATATCTAGACATGTAAGAGATTTAATTATTATTCAATAAAAATTAATATTTTTTTTAAGATTATATATTTTATATATATATATCTATATATATAAAAATTTCGTGTCACGATGTATGTTCGCGATAATCTCCGAAACTACTGGACCGATTTTGATGAAATTTTTTACATCGTGTGTAATTTGGTCCAACTTAAAATATAGGATAGTTTTTTTTCAAATTTTTTTAATATTTTAAATATTTTAATTAACTTTTTAATAAATGTGTTTAATTGCATGGTGTATTTCGGTGTATTTCTATCACCGGAAACATCGATGAAAATTTAAACGCCAATGACATCGGAACTGTATGTATTTTACCTTCAAGCTACATCGGCAGTCCACGGAGCATGCAGGAATACATACAAGATGCGATGACTTATGTACGTCATTACGGTCGACCTGATTTGTTTGTTACATTTACGTGTAATCCAAATTGGGAAGAAATAAAAAGTTTGTTATTACCAGGCCAACAATCAATACATCGTCACGATATCGTTACACGTGTGTTTAAACAAAAGTTAAAATCTTTAATTAATTTAATCGTAAAATATTCAGTTTTTGGTAACACACGTTGCTGGCTGTATTCTATTGAGTGGCAAAAGCGAGGTTTGCCTCATTCTCATATTTTGGTTTGGCTTGAAGATAAAATCCGTCCAGAAGAAATTGACCAAATAATTTCTGCCGAAATTCCGGATCCACTAACTGACTCAGAATTGTTCGATATTGTTACCAGTCACATGATCCTATCTGGCGTATTTTCAGTTTTCCAATACACGAAAGAGAACCTTCTGTCCAGCATCTTGAAGTACATCTTGAAAACGGTCAACGAGTATATTTTACCGAAGAAAATATTCTCCAAAGAGCATTTGAGACACCGAAAACGACACTAACTGAATTCTTTACATTATGTCAAAAATCTGATGTATTCGGCCAATTTGCAAAAACATTATTATATACCGATGTTCCACGCTATTTTACATGGAATAAAATAGGGAAAAAGTGGGAGCCCCGTAAGCAAGGAAAACCACATCCATCGATCCCAGGCATATTTAAAGCTAAGACATTGGGACGACTTTACACTGTACATCCTAAACAACATGAATGCTTCTTTTTGCGTTTATTGCCGGACCAACATCTTTCGAATATTTGCGAACAGTGAACGATCAAGTGTTCAATACATATCAAGATGCATGTTGCGAGTTGCAACTACTGGAAGCAGATAATCATTGGGACTTGACACTTGGTGATGCAGCATTGACATCTACACCGAATAATATTCGTCAACTATTCGCAATAATTTTGACAACATGTTTTCCAACACAATCATCGACTCTGTGGGAAAAATATAAAAATTATATGACTGAAGATATACTGCATCGAATTAGACGAACAAATCAATGTCCAAATTTAGATTTCACACCAGAGATGTATAATGAAGCATTAGTGTTGATCGAAGATTTATGTATTTTAATTTCAAATTTGCCACTTAGTCATTATGGAATGTCATCACCTGATCGCCCGGCTGCCGACTTAGTTAACACTGATTTGCAACGAGAAAAACAGTACAATGAGTAGTACTTAGATAATTTTTAGTTTTAATAATTTAATTTATTTTTGTATGTTTTTAATGTATATAGTATTTTTTGTAAGTAGGTCACTGATTACAAACAATAATTTAATATAAGATGAATAAAATTTAAATTCAGAAAATATATATTTTGGTTTGTACTTAATTTCAACTTTTAGATACTTTACCTATTACTTTTAAATTTTCTCATACATAATAACACTAATACATGGCCTACGAAAATGCTAAAAAACCAACTAATACGCGGACAACGCCGTGTCTAGGACAGCTATATAATAATATATTTGAAATTATATTTATTTGAGACAAGGAATATTTCTATTGATTATTTTAAAATTTTGCAATTAGTTTAATATTATAATTTTATATCTAAAATTATAACAAATAATCAAACCTTTCAAAGTATAGAAAAATATTAAATTATGAATATTTACCTTTAATAAATAGAAATTTATATTATTTAAGTCAACTTGATGTAATTTTCACATAAAATTTATGACTTTCTTTATACCTACTAATTTAGACACTTGAAACTTTTGACTAATTCATATAAAAGAAAATGTACTAATTTCATAAATTAGTGGTGATCAAGAAGTTAAAAAGAATGATACATAATACTTTTAGTATAATTTTTTCATAGTCAAAAATGATATTTCTTATACAGAAACAAAAATTGTGTGTATGATGATGTATAAAAAATGTAAAATAATTAAAAACCTTTTACACTTAAATTTGTAACGAGAGTTATTTTTATTCATTTTTAAACATTTTCGTTATTTATATCTCAACGAATAATGTTAAATTAAGATTAATTTCTCGATTTTATTTTTCTGGGATTACAAATAATATCAAATCTATCATAACGTTGTTTGTATGAACTATCGAATAAATTAATGAAATATTTCATACACCTTCTATTTTTTTTTAATTATTCCTATTTTTTATTTTTCGTTAGAATTTATATGCCATTTAGTTGTATATTTAGACCTGTTACTCACGTAGTCAACAATATGTTTTAATATGCTTTGTTGCTCGGAATGAGATAAGGATTCATCTGATAGGTACAAGTGTTTCAATGGACTCGTTTCGTCTGATCCAAGAGTGAAGTGCTCTATCAGTTTGCTAAGGCAAATTCTTCGATGTAAACTTATGCTCCGTTCTCTCAAAGTTGCCAACATTTCTGGATATTTGTCAATGTGTTCTAAAGCTTTGATAGCAGCCGCTGATAGTAATGGCGGAAGAGATGCAGAAAAACAATAACCTGTAAAATAAAAACTTATAGTTAACAATTTAAGCAGAATGTAGAATTACATTGTTTTATTTTATACAAAAATGCTTTTATTTTTAAAGATTAGAATTTTCTCAACCGCACAGAAATACGTAGAATCATAGATTTTATATGGTCGTTGTTATTTACGGCCAATTTCTCTAACTCAATGTTTTTTTTTTAGCATGATAATTCTAAATGTCATATTTATAACAATTAAAGTATAATAATAACAATAATAGTTATATTAATAATAGTAATAAAAACAATAAAATATAATTGTAACAAAAAAATTGAAATCCGAAAGAAAAATAAATACCGCATCAATGTAAACGTTCAATATCATGAAAATTACAATCAATTAAGTGTAAGACTTGTTGCTGGAGAAATCATCAAAATATTATCATAACTTTGTTTGTATAAATAAAATTGCAAATTGTTGCAAATTTATAGGAATAAACATAAATTTAAATGCTGTATTACCAAGACCAGACAGTCTCTGATGTTCAACCACAAATGTTGAGCCAACGCAAAAACCACCAACTGATGATAAAGCCGTTTCTAAACTTCCGATGATTAAATCAACTTCATACGTCTAGAAAATACATGACATTAATGTTAGTAAAATTATTTCCCTTATAATAGTACTTCTGGGACAATAGAAACTCACAGATTAATATATTATTAACTTATATTTTTCTTTCAATTATAATATTAAGAAATATGTTGCGAGTTGTTAAAATATCGAATTTTTTATTATTAGAACAAATTTGATAATGAGTACTACTTGTCGTATACGCCGATCGAATTGTTTACGTTTACACATAAACACAACTTGAATTAAAATAACACTTGAAATAACGCATATATTTTCCATAGTGGTCGAATCGACCACCACAGAAAACTCTTTAATTTATTCACGCGTCTTCAGTATTTTATATATTTACTTCACCTAATTAAACATATTTATTGCTTACATGCTAATTAACAGTATTAGTAATATGATTATTGTTCGATTGTTTTTTTATATTCTAAGATGTTGTATTGATCTATTTCTTATTGTGACATGAATATACAGTCATTTTTAACATAGCTTACGTTTCCTGTGGCTTGGATTAAGTATTATTGATATTGCTTAATACAACATACTATAGGTACTAATCTTTACCGGTATATTGAAGTGTTCTGTAATACCACGACCTTTTTTTCCAAGAATACCGAACGATATACTTTCGTCAATAAATATTCGAATTTTATGTCTTATTCGAATGTCAATGAATTTTGGCAAGTTGCAAATATTTCCAGTGTTCATATAAATTCCTTCGACGATGAGAAACGATCTTCTTTTCTTTCTTTTCATCTGAAAATTAGAATGAATTAGGTTAGGTCTTAAAAATACTACGATTTTGATGTAGAAAAATGATTATTTAAAAACTTATTAACATCATATTTTGTAAAGCAATTATAAACCACGAACACTTTGTAGGAAGTACTGTTCAAAATTAATAATTTCTTTTATCCTTATAGAAAATAAAAATATGGTATGTTGTAATTAATAACATTTAGAGATACAAAATTGATCGTAATTTACATACAGGAGATTTCTTATCGATTTCCAAAATCAATTGTTCTAAGTCTTCAGGACAGTTGTGTTTGAAATATATAACGTCCGCTTTCGAAGATTGCAAACCTTTTTGTATAGCGAAATTTGCCTCCTCATCTCTAAAAATGTTATGTTCGTGTTAGAAATAATATTTATAATGCTTATACTGTACCTATTTAATACTTACACAAAAACAATATCCTTCGGTTTTACGTAAGCTTGAATGGCACTAGTAACTGTAGAAAACCCATACGAGTATATAACGGCTTCTTCCATTCCCATGAAATTGGCGATTTTTTCTTCTAACTCAATATGTATATCTATATTAAATAAATACAATATTTCACTAAGTTATCAACATCATTTTATAAGTATTATTTACAAGTAAATCTATTTTAACCACTGGATATATACAAAAAACACCCCAATAAATTTTTAATGACGAGTAGGGTGACTCGGAATTGATTAATAAATGATTAAATGAGTAAAAGACAATAGTCCATTCAAACCACTAAATTACAAACCACGTTCATAAAAAAATTAATTTCGTCTTAAAAAAATATAGGTCATCAATGTTAAATCACTTGTATTGAAAAAATTATAGTGGGGATATTTTAGATCGTAGATCGTTATATGTTTAATATAGTTTGAAGTACAAAATATCTAATTTTTAGTCAGTAAATGTAATTTTAAATCGTATATCTTCATAAAAACCAGCTAAAATTTCAGATTATTTTGTTAAATTATTGAATATCATCTTATTATCAAAGGAATATATAATCCAAAAGATATACAAAAGTTATGATTTTGATATATCAATTAGAATATTATAAATACATTTATTATTGTTTTAAATTAAAAATACCACTATATGAGATTTTAAATAAATAAAAAAATTGATTTTTTGTAGTTTTTTGATTATTAATAATATTTATTCATAACATTTAATATTAATTTTTAAAATGTGTGTTTCTTATTTTGTTGTTAAATGAAATTATTATTTTTTATTTTAAAACAAAATAAATTGTATAATAAAGTTTTCTATGATTTTATTTGCGACAATATTGAAGGTAACTTTTCAATATAAAAATATTAATATAAATAAATTAAAATAAATTGATATGAGTATAAATATAAATATAATCTCCCTTTCCAAACTTTTTTCCTATAGTTTATCTCCCGATACAATTCTACTTTTAAATTTCAATTCTCCAACTAAGAACTTAATGACGGATTCCTTATTTTATGAAATAATTAAAAAACAAATTATAATAAAGTTAATATCATGTTAATCTGTAATTTTGTAAGATAAAAGCAATAGTAATAAAAAATTAAAAATATCAAATTTAATTAAAACTGTGTATCGTTTTATTTTATATAGATATAATATATATAAATGATAAAATACTTGCCAAATGTGCCATAGAAACCTCTAGGGCCACAAGAGCCCACGCCGTATTTATTCACAGCCTCTATTACCCTATTTTCAATACTTTTATTATCAAAGAAATTATAATAGTTATGGGTGGCAAAATTTATACATGTCTGACCGTTTATTACGACACGATCACTAGCCTGGTAAAAACAAATAATAGTATTAGTAAACATCATAGCAGCAAAATCAATTGTGGATAGTCTTATTGATACTTTACCTTACTCTCGATAAAGTAGTTTTCCATTGGTAACCTTATTGGGCTACTTGTATCGACTAAAGGTTTCGGGGTCCATGATTGAATCTTCTTCTCGATATCCAGCTTAAAAAATGAATCACAAATTGCTTTAGTGGAATATCGTAAACTAACACAAAAAACATAATAATATTATACAGTTACGTATTACAGAAATTATTTATTAAAGCTATTTAATGTATTTTTATTTTATTATTATTATTATTATTTTTAAAATCAGCAGAGGTAAATTAAAATTAACGAGTTCAATATATTTTCATTACAATAGAAAATTAGTATGCAATATAATTAAATTACTGGCGGAAATGTGATAAATTTAGTTTTAATTAAAATTATAGTTAAAGGTTTATTAGACAAAAATAATAATTGAGAAAGTTGAACAAAAATAAAAAAATAATTATTTCAAAACCTAGTTGGTACTTAAAGTACATCAATATACGAATATTTTTAAATATCATACCATAATCAAGTATGCAATTTTATATATAAAACTTATTTTAAGACTGACAATTTAAAGACTGGTTAGTAAATATTTTTAACGTGAATTTAAAATTTAAAATATGGCAAAATTAATATTTCCCTATAAATTATGATTATAGCACGTGTAACATGTATGTTACATAAAAATGTTTATTAAAGTGTTAGAGAGTAATGAATCTGTTCTAATTTTAATTTAGATATTTCAATGTATATTCTACACCAATCTTCACCAAGAAACATTTTTTGAATTAATCGATTTATTATTACTTTTAAATTATATTGGTAATAGATACTATAACTCAACTCAACTCAAATAAATAGTATCTCACCGGTTTTTCTGGATTTGCAGTAGTTGCTGCTTTTCTTAATAATATCCATAGTAATACAAGTAGTATACTGCCTTCTACGTATATATGGTTGAATTGAATCTAAAACATTCGGTTTATGCTCAATTTAAGAATATAAAAACAAATGTTTTCAAATATTAATTTTTTTTACATATAAAATAAGTGTATAATTATAATTAAATTAATTACAGTTAAATATTACTAGATACAGTTAAAACGGAGAGTATTTACCTATATAATTAAACAACTAGTTAATAAAATTATATTTCATTTTTAAAATGTTAAACGTATGTCATAAAACTTATATAGTTTTCCATTAGTCGTCATATAAATTGTAAACAATTAATTATAAAATAGTGTGTGGACAATGAGACCCTTGTTTATTATAAATAGGTCAGCGAGTTTGTCTCATTAAATTAATTTACATTTTAAATATGTTTTTTTAAGAACAGTTTTAAAAAATAATATTTTAACGTTAATTTTATAAGCTAAAATTAATTGTTTGTGTGTAAAAATTATGCAATCGATCATTATTAATAATTAAACAGTCCGCCATTGCAAGATTCCAAAAGTTTAAACGAATGTTTAAACACAACATTTTTTTTGGTTGAAATAGAAAACAAAATAACATTAAAGAAATATGAAAATATTTTTGTCTATAATAATTAAATATAAATAAATTTGAAGGACTATCTACGATATGTTCTATACACAATCTAAGTTAATACATATCGCAATAGATAATTATTAATGAAGTAACTAATTTTTAATTTGACAGTAATGTATACAATTGAAAAAAATGCTTACTACATAAATTAAAGAATTATTTTGATTATACAATAGTTACATCAGGAAGAAACACTAAAAAAAAATATTTAAGTAATATAATTATTAATATTAAATTATTTATATTTACACACACATATATATATATACACACTCGTAAATATTTAGATCCTAGGTTAACTTTTACAGAATTGTATGCGTACTATATCATACAATGTTTACTGATTAATAGGTATATATCATCTTGACTGAATAAAAAAAAAAAGGTTTTAATCCGAATGAACACACACACACACACACACACACACACACACACACACACACACACACA